>NW_027440843.1:0-58018 GCF_031893055.1 Leptodactylus fuscus | reverse complement strand
TAATCTGGCTCTGACCTCTCAGTCTAATTCTGGCTCTGATCTCTCATACTTATTCTGGATCTGATCTCTCATACTGAATCTGGCTCTGACCTATCAGTCCAATTCTGGCTCTGACCTCTCAAACTGAATCTGGCTCTGACCTCTCAGTCTAATTCTGGCTCTGATCTCTTATACTGAATCTGGCTCTGACCTCTCAGTCTAATTCTGGCTCTGACCTCTCAGTCTAATTCTGGCTCTGAATTCTCATACTGAATCTGGCTCTGACCTCTCAGTCTAATTCTGGCTCTGATCTCTCATACTGTCTCTGGCTCTGATCTCTCATACTGATTCTGGTTCTGATCTCTCATACTGAATCTGGCTCTGACCTCTCAGTCTAATTCTGGCTCTGATCCCTCATACTGATTCTGGCTCTGATCTCTCATACTGAATCTGGCTCTGACCTATCAGTCTAATTCTGGCTCTGACCTCTCATACTGAATCTGGCTCTGACCTCTCAGTCTAATTCTGGCTCTGACCTCTCAGTCTAATTCTGGCTCTGATCTCTCATACTGAATCTGGCTCTGACCTCTCAGTCTAATTCTGGCTCTGACCTCTCATACTGAATCTGGCTCTGACCTCTCAGTCTAATTCTGGCTCTGATCTCTAATACTGTCTCTGGCTCTGATCTCTCATACTGATTCTGGCTCTGATCTCTCATACTGATTCTGGCTCTGATCTCTCATACTGAATCTGGCTCTGACCTCTCAGTCTAATTCTGGCTCTGATCTCTCATACTGATTCTGGCTCTGATCTTTCATACTGATTCTGGCTCTGATCTCTCATACTGATTCTGGCTCTGATCTCTCATACTGAATCTGGCTCTGACCTCTCAGTCTAATTCTGGCTCTGAACTCTCATACTGAATCTGGCACTGACCTCTCAGTCTAATTCTGGCTCTGACCTCTCATACTGAATCTGACTCTGACCTCTCAGTCTAATTCTGGCTCTGACCTCTCATACGGACTCTGGCTCTGACCTCTCAGTCTAATTCTGGCTCTGACCTCTCAGTCTAATTCTGGCTCTGACCTCTCAGTCTAATTCTGGCTCTGACCTCTCATACTGAATCTGGCTCTGACCTCTAAGTCTAATTCTTGCTCTGATCTCTCATACTGTCTCTGGCTCTGATCTCTCATACTGATTCTGGCTCTGAACTCTCATACTGAATCTGGCTCTGACCTCTCAGTCTAATTCTGGCTCTGACCTCTCATACTGAATCTGGCTCTGACCTCTCAGTTTAATTCTTTAATTAATTTTTTTTTTAATTAATTTATTTATTTAAATTTATAATATTTAATATTTTTAAGGAAGATTAATTCTGGCTCTGACCTCTCATACTGAATCTGGCTCTGACCTCTCAGTCTAATTCTGGCTCTGAATTCTCATACTGAATCTGGCTCTGACCTCTCAGTCTAATTCTGGCTCTGATCTCTCATACTGTCTCTGGCTCTGATCTCTCATACTGATTCTGGCTCTGATCTCTCATACTGAATCTGGCTCTGACCTATCAGTCTAATTCTGGCTCTGACCTCTCATACTTATTCTGGATCTGATCTCTCATACTGAATCTGGCTCTGACCTCTCAGTCTAATTCTGGCTCTGACCTCTCAGTCTAATTCTGGCTCTGATCTCTCTTCCTGATTCTGGCTCTGATCTCTCATACTGAATCTGGCTCTGATCTCTCATACTGAATCTGGCTCTGACCTCTCAGTCTAATTCTGGCTCTGATCTCTAATACTTATTCTGGATCTGATCTCTCATACTGAATCTGGCTCTGACCTATCAGTCCAATTCTGGCTCTGACCTCTCAAACTGAATCTGGCTCTGACCTCTCAGTCTAATTCTGGCTCTGACCTCTCATACTGAATCTGGCTCTGACCTCTCAGTCTAATTCTGGCTCTGACCTCTCAGTCTAATTCTGGCTCTGACCTCTCAGTCTAATTCTGGCTCTGACCTCTTATACTGAATCTGGCTCTGACCTCTCAGTCTAATTCTGACTCTGACCTCTCATACTAAATCTGGCTCTGACCTCTCAGTCTAATTCTGGCTCTGACCTCTCAGTCTAATTCTGGCTCTGACCTCTCATACTGAATCTGGCTCTGACCTCTCATACTGAATCTGGCTCTGACCTCTAAGTCTAATTCTGGCTCTGATCTCTCATACTGTCTCTGGCTCTGATCTCTCATACTGATTCTGGCTCTGACCTCTCATACTGAATCTGGCTCTGACCTCTCAGTCTAATTCTGGCTCTGACCTCTCATACTGAATCTGGCTCTGACCTCTCAGTTTAATTCTGGCTCTGACCTCTCATACTGAATCTGGCTCTGACCTCTCAGTCTAATTCTGGCTCTGACCTCTCAGTCTAATTCTGGCTCTGACATCTCATACTGAATCTGCCTCTGACCTCTCAGTCTAATTCTGGCTCTGATCTCTCATACTGTCTCTGGCTCTGATCTCTCATACTGATTCTCTCTGATCTCTCATACTGAATCTGGCTCTGACCTATCAGTCTAATTCTGGCTCTGACCTCTCATACTGAATCTGGCTCTGACCTCTCAGTCTAATTCTGGCTCTGACCTCTCAGTCTAATTCTGGCTCTGATCTCTCATACTGAATCTGGCTCTGATCTCTCATACTGAATCTGGCTCTGATCTCTCATACTGAATCTGGCTCTGACCTCTCAGTCTAATTCTGGCTCTGATCTCTCATACTTATTCTGGATCTGATCTCTCATACTGAATCTGGCTCTGACCTATCAGTCCAATTCTGGCTCTGACCTCTCAAACTGAATCTGGCTCTGACCTCTCAGTCTAATTCTGGCTCTGATCTCTCATACTGAATCTGGCTCTGACCTCTCAGTCTAATTCTGGCTCTGACCTCTCAGTCTAATTCTAGCTCTGACCTCTCAGTCTAATTCTGGGTCTGACCTCTCATACTGAATCTGGCTCTGACCTCTCAGTCTAATTCTGGCTCTGATCTCTCATACTGTCTCTGGCTCTGATCTCTCATACTGATTCTGGCTCTGATCTCTCATACTGATTCTGGCTCTGATCTCTCATACTGATTCTGGCTCTGATCTCTCATACTGAATCTGGCTCTGACCTCTCAGTCTAATTCTGGCTCTGAACTCTCATACTGAATCTGGCTCTGACCTCTCAGTCTAATTCTGGCTCTGACCTCAGTCTAATTCTGGCACTGACCTCTCAGTCTAATTCTGGCTCTGACCTCTCATACTGAATCTGGCTCTGACCTCTCAGTCTAATTCTGGCTCTGACCTCTCATACTGAATCTGGCTCTGACCTCTCAGTCTAATTCTGGCTCTGACCTCTCAGTCTAATTCTGGCTCTGACCTCTCAGTCTAATTCTGGCTCTGACCTCTCAGTCTAATTCTGGCTCTGACCTCTCATACTGAATCTGGCTCTGACCTCTAAGTCTAATTCTGGCTCTGATCTCTCATACTGTCTCTGGCTCTGATCTCTCATACTGATTCTGGCTCTGACCTCTCATACTGAATCTGGCTCTGACCTCTCAGTCTAATTCTGGCTCTGACCTCTCATACTGAATCTGGCTCTGACCTCTCAGTTTAATTCTGGCTCTGACCTCTCATACTGAATCTGGCTCTGACCTCTCAGTCTAATTCTGGCTCTGACCTCTCAGTCTAATTCTGGCTCTGAATTCTCATACTGAATCTGGCTCTGACCTCTCAGTCTAATTCTGGCTCTGATCTCTCATACTGTCTCTGGCTCTGATCTCTCATACTGATTCTGGTTCTGATCTCTCATACTGAATCTGGCTCTGACCTCTCAGTCTAATTCTGGCTCTGATCCCTCATACTAATTCTGGCTCTGATCTCTCATACTGAATCTGGCTCTGACCTATCAGTCTAATTCTGGCTCTGACCTCTCATACTGAATCTGGCTCTGACCTCTCAGTCTAATTCTGGCTCGGACCTCTCATACTGAATCTGGCTCTGACCTCTCAGTCTAATTCTGGCTCTGACCTCTCAGTCTAATTCTGGCTCTGACCTCTCATACTGAATCTGGCTCTGACCTCTAAGTCTAATTCTGGCTCTGATCTCTCATACTGTCTCTGGCTCTGATCTCTCATACTGATTCTGGCTCTGACCTCTCATACTGAATCTGGCTCTGACCTCTCAGTCTAATTCTGGCTCTGACCTCTCATACTGAATCTGGCTCTGACCTCTCAGTTTAATTCTGGCTCTGACCTCTCATACTGAATCTGGCTCTGACCTCTCAGTCTAATTCTGGCTCTGACCTCTCAGTCTAATTCTGGCTCTGAATTCTCATACTGAATCTGGCTCTGACCGCTCAGTCTAATTCTGGCTCTGATCTCTCATACTGTCTCTGGCTCTGATCTCTCATACTGATTCTGGTTCTGATCTCTCATACTGAATCTGGCTCTGACCTCTCAGTCTAATTCTGGCTCTGATCCCTCATACTGATTCTGGCTCTGATCTCTCATACTGAATCTGGCTCTGACCTATCAGTCTAATTCTGGCTCTGACCTCTCATACTGAATCTGGCTCTGACCTCTCAGTCTAATTCTGGCTCTGATCTCTCAGTCTAATTCTGGCTCTGATCTCTCATACTGAATCTGGCTCTGACCTCTCAGTCTAATTCTGGCTCTGACCTCTCATACTGAATCTGGCTCTGACCTCTCAGTCTAATTCTGGCTCTGATCTCTAATACTGTCTCTGGCTCTGATCTCTCATACTGATTCTGGCTCTGATCTCTCATACTGATTCTGGCTCTGATCTCTCATACTGAATCTGGCTCTGACCTCTCAGTCTAATTCTGGCTCTGATCTCTCATACTGATTCTGGCTCTGATCTTTCATACTGATTCTGGCTCTGATCTCTCATACTGATTCTGGCTCTGATCTCTCATACTGAATCTGGCTCTGACCTCTCAGTCTAATTCTGGCTCTGAACTCTCATACTGAATCTGGCTCTGACCTCTCAGTCTAATTCTGGCTCTGACCTCTCAGTCTAATTCTGGCACTGACCTCTCAGTCTAATTCTGGCTCTGACCTCTCATACTGAATCTGGCTCTGACCTCTCAGTCTAATTCTGGCTCTGACCTCTCATACTGACTCTGGCTCTGACCTCTCAGTCTAATTCTGGCTCTGACCTCTCAGTCTAATTCTGGCTCTGACCTCTCAGTCTAATTCTGGCTCTGACCTCTCATACTGAATCTGGCTCTGACCTCTAAGTCTAATTCTTGCTCTGATCTCTCATACTGTCTCTGGCTCTGATCTCTCATACTGATTCTGGCTCTGAACTCTCATACTGAATCTGGCTCTGACCTCTCAGTCTAATTCTGGCTCTGACCTCTCATACTGAATCTGGCTCTGACCTCTCAGTTTAATTCTGGCTCTGACCTCTCAGTCTAATTCTGGCTCTGACCTCTCATACTGAATCTGGCTCTGACCTCTCAGTTTAATTCTGGCTCTGACCTCTCATACTGAATCTGGCTCTGACCTCTCAGTCTAATTCTGGCTCTGAATTCTCATACTGAATCTGGCTCTGACCTCTCAGTCTAATTCTGGCTCTGATCTCTCATACTGTCTCTGGCTCTGATCTCTCATACTGATTCTGGCTCTGATCTCTCATACTGAATCTGGCTCTGACCTATCAGTCTAATTCTGGCTCTGACCTCTCATACTTATTCTGGATCTGATCTCTCATACTGAATCTGGCTCTGACCTCTCAGTCTAATTCTGGCTCTGACCTCTCAGTCTAATTCTGGCTCTGATCTCTCTTCCTGATTCTGGCTCTGATCTCTCATACTGAATCTGGCTCTGATCTCTCATACTGAATCTGGCTCTGACCTCTCAGTCTAATTCTGGCTCTGATCTCTAATACTTATTCTGGATCTGATCTCTCATACTGAATCTGGCTCTGACCTATCAGTCCAATTCTGGCTCTGACCTCTCAAACTGAATCTGGCTCTGACCTCTCAGTCTAATTCTGGCTCTGATCTCTCATACTGAATCTGGCTCTGACCTCTCAGTCTAATTCTGGCTCTAACCTCTCAGTCTAATTCTAGCTCTGACCTCTCAGTCTAATTCTGGCTCTGACCTCTCATACTGAATCTGGCTCTGACCTCTCAGTCTAATTCTGGCTCTGACCTCTCAGTCTAATTCTGGCTCTGATCTCTCATACTGAATCTGGCTCTGATCTCTCATACTGAATCTGGCTCTGATCTCTCATACTGAATCTGGCTCTGACCTCTCAGTCTAATTCTGGCTCTGATCTCCCATACTTATTCTGGATCTGATCTCTCATACTGAATCTGGCTCTGACCTATCAGTCCAATTCTGGCTCTGACCTCTCAAACTGAATCTGGCTCTGACCTCTCAGTCTAATTCTGGCTCTGATCTCTCATACTGAATCTGGCTCTGACCTCTCAGTCTAATTCTGGCTCTGACCTCTCAGTCTAATTCTAGCTCTGACCTCTCAGTCTAATTCTGGCTCTGACCTCTCATACTGAATCTGGCTCTGACCTCTCAGTCTAATTCTGGCTCTGATCTCTCATACTGTCTCTGGCTCTGATCTCTCATACTGATTCTGGCTCTGATCTCTCATACTGATTCTGGCTCTGATCTCTCATACTGAATCTGGCTCTGACCTCTCAGTCTAATTCTGGCTCTGAACTCTCATACTGAATCTGGCTCTGACCTCTCAGTCTAATTCTGGCTCTGACCTCTCAGTCTAATTCTGGCACTGACCTCTCAGTCTAATTCTGGCTCTGACCTCTCATACTGAATCTGGCTCTGACCTCTCAGTCTAATTCTGGCTCTGACCTCTCATACTGACTCTGGCTCTGACCTCTCAGTCTAAGTCTGGCTCTGACCTCTCATACTGAATCTGGCTCTGATCTCTCATACTGATTCTGGCTCTGATCTCTCATACTGAATCTGGCTCTGACCTCTCAGTCTAATTCTGGCTCTGATCCCTCATACTGATTCTGGCTCTGATCTCTCATACTGAATCTGGCTCTGACATATCAGTCTAATACTGGCTCTGACCTCTCATACTGAATCTGGCTCTGACCTCTCAGTCTAATTCTGGCTCTGACCTCTCAGTCTAATTCTGGCTCTGATCTCTCATACTGAATCTGGCTCTGACCTCTCAGTCTAATTCTGGCTCTGACCTCTCAGTCTAATTCTAGCTCTGATCTCTCTTACTGATTCTGGCTCTGATCTCTCATACTGAATCTGGCTCTGACCTCTCAGTCTAATTCTGGCTCTGATCTCTCATACTTATTCTGGATCTGATCTCTCATACTGAATCTGGCTCTGACCTATCAGTCCAATTCTGGCTCTGACCTCTCAAACTGAATCTGGCTCTGACCTCTCAGTCTAATTCTGGCTCTGATCTCTTATACTGAATCTGGCTCTGACCTCTCAGTCTAATTCTGGCTCTGACCTCTCAGTCTAATTCTGGCTCTGAATTCTCATACTGAATCTGGCTCTGACCTCTCAGTCTAATTCTGGCTCTGATCTCTCATACTGTCTCTGGCTCTGATCTCTCATACTGATTCTGGTTCTGATCTCTCATACTGAATCTGGCTCTGACCTCTCAGTCTAATTCTGGCTCTGATCCCTCATACTGATTCTGGCTCTGATCTCTCATACTGAATCTGGCTCTGACCTATCAGTCTAATTCTGGCTCTGACCTCTCATACTGAATCTGGCTCTGACCTCTCAGTCTAATTCTGGCTCTGACCTCTCAGTCTAATTCTGGCTCTGATCTCTCATACTGAATCTGGCTCTGACCTCTCAGTCTAATTCTGGCTCTGACCTCTCATACTGAATCTGGCTCTGACCTCTCAGTCTAATTCTGGCTCTGATCTCTAATACTGTCTCTGGCTCTGATCTCTCATACTGATTCTGGCTCTGATCTCTCATACTGATTCTGGCTCTGATCTCTCATACTGAATCTGGCTCTGACCTCTCAGTCTAATTCTGGCTCTGATCTCTCATACTGATTCTGGCTCTGATCTTTCATACTGATTCTGGCTCTGATCTCTCATACTGATTCTGGCTCTGATCTCTCATACTGAATCTGGCTCTGACCTCTCAGTCTAATTCTGGCTCTGAACTCTCATACTGAATCTGGCACTGACCTCTCAGTCTAATTCTGGCTCTGACCTCTCATACTGAATCTGACTCTGACCTCTCAGTCTAATTCTGGCTCTGACCTCTCATACGGACTCTGGCTCTGACCTCTCAGTCTAATTCTGGCTCTGACCTCTCAGTCTAATTCTGGCTCTGACCTCTCAGTCTAATTCTGGCTCTGACCTCTCATACTGAATCTGGCTCTGACCTCTAAGTCTAATTCTTGCTCTGATCTCTCATACTGTCTCTGGCTCTGATCTCTCATACTGATTCTGGCTCTGAACTCTCATACTGAATCTGGCTCTGACCTCTCAGTCTAATTCTGGCTCTGACCTCTCATACTGAATCTGGCTCTGACCTCTCAGTTTAATTCTGGCTCTGACCTCTCAGTCTAATTCTGGCTCTGACCTCTCATACTGAATCTGGCTCTGACCTCTCAGTTTAATTCTGGCTCTGACCTCTCATACTGAATCTGGCTCTGACCTCTCAGTCTAATTCTGGCTCTGAATTCTCATACTGAATCTGGCTCTGACCTCTCAGTCTAATTCTGGCTCTGATCTCTCATACTGTCTCTGGCTCTGATCTCTCATACTGATTCTGGCTCTGATCTCTCATACTGAATCTGGCTCTGACCTATCAGTCTAATTCTGGCTCTGACCTCTCATACTTATTCTGGATCTGATCTCTCATACTGAATCTGGCTCTGACCTCTCAGTCTAATTCTGGCTCTGACCTCTCAGTCTAATTCTGGCTCTGATCTCTCTTCCTGATTCTGGCTCTGATCTCTCATACTGAATCTGGCTCTGATCTCTCATACTGAATCTGGCTCTGACCTCTCAGTCTAATTCTGGCTCTGATCTCTAATACTTATTCTGGATCTGATCTCTCATACTGAATCTGGCTCTGACCTATCAGTCCAATTCTGGCTCTGACCTCTCAAACTGAATCTGGCTCTGACCTCTCAGTCTAATTCTGGCTCTGATCTCTCATACTGAATCTGGCTCTGACCTCTCAGTCTAATTCTGGCTCTATCCTCTCAGTCTAATTCTAGCTCTGACCTCTCAGTCTAATTCTGGCTCTGACCTCTCATACTGAATCTGGCTCTGACCTCTCAGTCTAATTCTGGCTCTGACCTCTCAGTCTAATTCTGGCTCTGATCTCTCATACTGAATCTGGCTCTGATCTCTCATACTGAATCTGGCTCTGATCTCTCATACTGAATCTGGCTCTGACCTCTCAGTCTAATTCTGGCTCTGATCTCTCATACTTATTCTGGATCTGATCTCTCATACTGAATCTGGCTCTGACCTATCAGTCCAATTCTGGCTCTGACCTCTCAAACTGAATCTGGCTCTGACCTCTCAGTCTAATTCTGGCTCTGATCTCTCATACTGAATCTGGCTCTGACCTCTCAGTCTAATTCTGGCTCTGACCTCTCAGTCTAATTCTAGCTCTGACCTCTCAGTCTAATTCTGGCTCTGACCTCTCATACTGAATCTGGCTCTGACCTCTCAGTCTAATTCTGGCTCTGATCTCTCATACTGTCTCTGGCTCTGATCTCTCATACTGATTCTGGCTCTGATCTCTCATACTGATTCTGGCTCTGATCTATCATACTGAATCTGGCTCTGACATCTCAGTCTAATTCTGGCTCTGATCTCTCATACTGATTCTGGCTCTGATCTCTCATACTGATTCTGGCTCTGATCTCTCATACTGATTCTGGCTCTGATCTCTCATACTGAATCTGGCTCTGACCTCTCAGTCTAATTCTGGCTCTGAACTCTCATACTGAATCTGGCTCTGACCTCTCAGTCTAATTCTGGCTCTGACCTCTCAGTCTAATTCTGGCACTGACCTCTCAGTCTAATTCTGGCTCTGACCTCTCATACTGAATCTGGCTCTGACCTCTCAGTCTAATTCTGGCTCTGACCTCTCATACTGACTCTGGCTCTGACCTCTCAGTCTAAGTCTGGCTCTGACCTCT
Organism: Leptodactylus fuscus; assembly: GCF_031893055.1. Classification (NCBI taxonomy): domain Eukaryota; kingdom Metazoa; phylum Chordata; class Amphibia; order Anura; family Leptodactylidae; genus Leptodactylus; species Leptodactylus fuscus. The sequence goes on along the minus strand of NW_027440843.1, from coordinate 47,853 downwards.
CATACTGAATCTGGCTCTGATCTCTCATACTGATTCTGGCTCTGATCTCTCATACTGAATCTGGCTCTGACCTCTCAGTCTAATTCTGGCTCTGATCCCTCATACTGATTCTGGCTCTGATCTCTCATACTGAATCTGGCTCTGACATATCAGTCTAATACTGGCTCTGACCTCTCATACTGAATCTGGCTCTGACCTCTCAGTCTAATTCTGGCTCTGACCTCTCAGTCTAATTCTGGCTCTGATCTCTCATACTGAATCTGGCTCTGACCTCTCAGTCTAATTCTGGCTCTGACCTCTCAGTCTAATTCTGGCTCTGATCTCTCTTACTGATTCTGGCTCTGATCTCTCATACTGAATCTGGCTCTGATCTCTCATACTGAATCTGGCTCTGACCTCTCAGTCTAATTCTGGCTCTGATCTCTCATACTTATTCTGGATCTGATCTCTCATACTGAATCTGGCTCTGACCTATCAGTCCAATTCTGGCTCTGACCTCTCAAACTGAATCTGGCTCTGACCTCTCAGTCTAATTCTGGCTCTGATCTCTTATACTGAATCTGGCTCTGACCTCTCAGTCTAATTCTGGCTCTGACCTCTCAGTCTAATTCTGGCTCTGACCTCTCAGTCTAATTCTGGCTCTGACCTCTCATACTGAATATGGCTCTGACCTCTCAGTCTAATTCTGGCTCTGATCTCTCATACTGATTCTGGCTCTGATCTCTCATACTGAATCTGGCTCTGACCTATCAGTCTAATTCTGGCTCTGACCTCTCATACTGAATCTGGCTCTGACCTCTCAGTCTAATTCTGGCTCTGACCTCTCAGTCTAATTCTGGATCTGACCTCTCAGTCTAATTCTGGCTCTGGCCTCTCATACTGAATCTGGCTCTGACCTCTCAGTCTAATTCTGGCTCGGACCTCTCATACTGAATCTGGCTCTGACCTCTCAGTCTAATTCTGTCTCTGACCTCTCAGTCTAATTCTGGCTCTGACCTCTCATACTGAATCTGGCTCTGACCTCTAAGTCTAATTCTGGCTCTGATCTCTCATACTGTCTCTGGCTCTGATCTCTCATACTGATTCTGGCTCTGACCTCTCATACTGAATCTGGCTCTGACCTCTCAGTCTAATTCTGGCTCTGACCTCTCATACTGAATCTGGCTCTGACCTCTCAGTTTAATTCTGGCTCTGACCTCTCATACTGAATCTGGCTCTGACCTCTCAGTCTAATTCTGGCTCTGACCTCTCAGTCTAATTCTGGCTCTGAATTCTCATACTGAATCTGGCTCTGACCTCTCAGTCTAATTCTGGCTCTGATCTCTCATACTGTCTCTGGCTCTGATCTCTCATACTGATTCTGGCTCTGATCTCTCATACTGAATCTGGCTCTGACCTCTCAGTCTAATTCTGGCTCTGATCCCTCATACTGATTCTGGCTCTGATCTCTCATACTGAATCTGGCTCTGACCTATCAGTCTAATTCTGGCTCTGGCCTCTCATACTGAATCTGGCTCTGACCTCTCAGTCTAATTCTGGCTCTGACCTCTCAGTCTAATTCTGGCTCTGATCTCTCATACTGAATCTGGCTCTGACCTCTCAGTCTAATTCTGGCTCTGACCTCTCATACTGAATCTGGCTCTGACCTCTCAGTCTAATTCTGGCTCTGACCTCTCAGTCTAATTCTAGCTCTGACCTCTCAGTCTAATTCTGGCTCTGACCTCTCATACTGAATCTGGCTCTGACCTCTCAGTCTAATTCTGGCTCTGATCTCTCATACTGTCTCTGGCTCTGATCTCTCATACTGATTCTGGCTCTGATCTCTCATACTGATTCTGGCTCTGATCTATCATACTGAATCTGGCTCTGACCTCTCAGTCTAATTCTGGCTCTGATCTCTCATACTGATTCTGGCTCTGATCTCTCATACTGATTCTGGCTCTGATCTCTCATACTGATTCTGGCTCTGATCTCTCATACTGAATCTGGCTCTGACCTCTCAGTCTAATTCTGGCTCTGAACTCTCATACTGAATCTGGCTCTGACCTCTCAGTCTAATTCTGGCTCTAACCTCTCAGTCTAATTCTAGCTCTGACCTCTCAGTCTAATTCTGGCTCTGACCTCTCATACTGAATCTGGCTCTGACCTCTCAGTCTAATTCTGGCTCTGACCTCTCAGTCTAATTCTGGCTCTGATCTCTCATACTGAATCTGGCTCTGATCTCTCATACTGAATCTGGCTCTGATCTCTCATACTGAATCTGGCTCTGACCTCTCAGTCTAATTCTGGCTCTGATCTCCCATACTTATTCTGGATCTGATCTCTCATACTGAATCTGGCTCTGACCTATCAGTCCAATTCTGGCTCTGACCTCTCAAACTGAATCTGGCTCTGACCTCTCAGTCTAATTCTGGCTCTGATCTCTCATACTGAATCTGGCTCTGACCTCTCAGTCTAATTCTGGCTCTGACCTCTCAGTCTAATTCTAGCTCTGACCTCTCAGTCTAATTCTGGCTCTGACCTCTCATACTGAATCTGGCTCTGACCTCTCAGTCTAATTCTGGCTCTGATCTCTCATACTGTCCTCTGGCTCTGATCTCTCATACTGATTCTGGCTCTGATCTCTCATACTGATTCTGGCTCTGATCTCTCATACTGAATCTGGCTCTGACCTCTCAGTCTAATTCTGGCTCTGAACTCTCATACTGAATCTGGCTCTGACCTCTCAGTCTAATTCTGGCTCTGACCTCTCAGTCTAATTCTGGCACTGACCTCTCAGTCTAATTCTGGCTCTGACCTCTCATACTGAATCTGGCTCTGACCTCTCAGTCTAATTCTGGCTCTGACCTCTCATACTGACTCTGGCTCTGACCTCTCAGTCTAAGTCTGGCTCTGACCTCTCATACTGAATCTGGCTCTGATCTCTCATACTGATTCTGGCTCTGATCTCTCATACTGAATCTGGCTCTGACCTCTCAGTCTAATTCTGGCTCTGATCCCTCATACTGATTCTGGCTCTGATCTCTCATACTGAATCTGGCTCTGACATATCAGTCTAATACTGGCTCTGACCTCTCATACTGAATCTGGCTCTGACCTCTCAGTCTAATTCTGGCTCTGACCTCTCAGTCTAATTCTGGCTCTGATCTCTCATACTGAATCTGGCTCTGACCTCTCAGTCTAATTCTGGCTCTGACCTCTCAGTCTAATTCTGGCTCTGATCTCTCTTACTGATTCTGGCTCTGATCTCTCATACTGGAATCTGGCTCTGACCTCTCAGTCTAATTCTGGCTCTGATCTCTCATACTTATTCTGGATCTGATCTCTCATACTGAATCTGGCTCTGACCTATCAGTCCAATTCTGGCTCTGACCTCTCAAACTGAATCTGGCTCTGACCTCTCAGTCCTAATTCTGGCTCTGATCTCTTATACTGAATCTGGCTCTGACCTCTCAGTCTAATTCTGGCTCTGACCTCTCAGTCTAATTCTGGCTCTGAATTCTCATACTGAATCTGGCTCTGACCTCTCAGTCTAATTCTGGCTCTGATCTCTCATACTGTCTCTGGCTCTGATCTCTCATACTGATTCTGGTTCTGATCTCTCATACTGAATCTGGCTCTGACCTCTCAGTCTAATTCTGGCTCTGATCCCTCATACTGATTCTGGCTCTGATCTCTCATACTGAATCTGGCTCTGACCTATCAGTCTAATTCTGGCTCTGACCTCTCATACTGAATCTGGCTCTGACCTCTCAGTCTAATTCTGGCTCTGACCTCTCAGTCTAATTCTGGCTCTGATCTCTCATACTGAATCTGGCTCTGACCTCTCAGTCTAATTCTGGCTCTGACCTCTCATACTGAATCTGGCTCTGACCTCTCAGTCTAATTCTGGCTCTGATCTCTAATACTGTCTCTGGCTCTGATCTCTCATACTGATTCTGGCTCTGATCTCTCATACTGATTCTGGCTCTGATCTCTCATACTGAATCTGGCTCTGACCTCTCAGTCTAATTCTGGCTCTGATCTCTCATACTGATTCTGGCTCTGATCTTTCATACTGATTCTGGCTCTGATCTCTCATACTGATTCTGGCTCTGATCTCTCATACTGAATCTGGCTCTGACCTCTCAGTCTAATTCTGGCTCTGAACTCTCATACTGAATCTGGCACTGACCTCTCAGTCTAATTCTGGCTCTGACCTCTCATACTGAATCTGACTCTGACCTCTCAGTCTAATTCTGGGCTCTGACCTCTCATACGGACTCTGGCTCTGACCTCTCAGTCTAATTCTGGCTCTGACCTCTCAGTCTAATTCTGGCTCTGACCTCTCAGTCTAATTCTGGCTCTGACCTCTCATACTGAATCTGGCTCTGACCTCTAAGTCTAATTCTTGCTCTGATCTCTCATACTGTCTCTGGCTCTGATCTCTCATACTGATTCTGGCTCTGAACTCTCATACTGAATCTGGCTCTGACCTCTCAGTCTAATTCTGGCTCTGACCTCTCATACTGAATCTGGCTCTGACCTCTCAGTTTAATTCTGGCTCTGACCTCTCAGTCTAATTCTGGCTCTGACCTCTCATACTGAATCTGGCTCTGACCTCTCAGTTTAATTCTGGCTCTGACCTCTCATACTGAATCTGGCTCTGACCTCTCAGTCTAATTCTGGCTCTGAATTCTCATACTGAATCTGGCTCTGACCTCTCAGTCTAATTCTGGCTCTGATCTCTCATACTGTCTCTGGCTCTGATCTCTCATACTGATTCTGGCTCTGATCTCTCATACTGAATCTGGCTCTGACCTATCAGTCTAATTCTGGCTCTGACCTCTCATACTTATTCTGGATCTGATCTCTCATACTGAATCTGGCTCTGACCTCTCAGTCTAATTCTGGCTCTGACCTCTCAGTCTAATTCTGGCTCTGATCTCTCTTCCTGATTCTGGCTCTGATCTCTCATACTGAATCTGGCTCTGATCTCTCATACTGAATCTGGCTCTGACCTCTCAGTCTAATTCTGGCTCTGATCTCTAATACTTATTCTGGATCTGATCTCTCATACTGAATCTGGCTCTGACCTATCAGTCCAATTCTGGCTCTGACCTCTCAAACTGAATCTGGCTCTGACCTCTCAGTCTAATTCTGGCTCTGATCTCTCATACTGAATCTGGCTCTGACCTCTCAGTCTAATTCTGGCTCTATCCTCTCAGTCTAATTCTAGCTCTGACCTCTCAGTCTAATTCTGGCTCTGACCTCTCATACTGAATCTGGCTCTGACCTCCTCAGTCTAATTCTGGCTCTGACCTCTCAGTCTAATTCTGGCTCTGATCTCTCATACTGAATCTGGCTCTGATCTCTCATACTGAATCTGGCTCTGATCTCTCATACTGAATCTGGCTCTGACCTCTCAGTCTAATTCTGGCTCTGATCTCTCATACTTATTCTGGATCTGATCTCTCATACTGAATCTGGCTCTGACCTATCAGTCCAATTCTGGCTCTGACCTCTCAAACTGAATCTGGCTCTGACCTCTCAGTCTAATTCTGGCTCTGATCTCTCATACTGAATCTGGCTCTGACCTCTCAGTCTAATTCTGGCTCTGACCTCTCAGTCTAATTCTAGCTCTGACCTCTCAGTCTAATTCTGGCTCTGACCTCTCATACTGAATCTGGCTCTGACCTCTCAGTCTAATTCTGGCTCTGATCTCTCATACTGTCTCTGGCTCTGATCTCTCATACTGATTCTGGCTCTGATCTCTCATACTGATTCTGGCTCTGATCTATCATACTGAATCTGCTCTGACATCTCAGTCTAATTCTGGCTCTGATCTCTCATACTGATTCTGGCTCTGATCTCTCATACTGATTCTGGCTCTGATCTCTCATACTGATTCTGGCTCTGATCTCTCATACTGAATCTGGCTCTGACCTCTCAGTCTAATTCTGGCTCTGAACTCTCATACTGAATCTGGCTCTGACCTCTCAGTCTAATTCTGGCTCTGACCTCTCAGTCTAATTCTGGCACTGACCTCTCAGTATAATTCTGGCTCTGACCTCTCATACTGAATCTGGCTCTGACCTCTCAGTCTAATTCTGGCTCTGACCTCTCATACTGACTCTGGCTCTGACCTCTCAGTCTAAGTCTGGCTCTGACCTCTCATACTGAATCTGGCTCTGATCTCTCATACTGATTCTGGCTCTGATCTCTCATACTGAATCTGGCTCTGACCTCTCAGTCTAATTCTGGCTCTGATCCCTCATACTGATTCTGGCTCTGATCTCTCATACTGAATCTGGCTCTGACATATCAGTCTAATACTGGCTCTGACCTCTCATACTGAATCTGGCTCTGACCTCTCAGTCTAATTCTGGCTCTGACCTCTCAGTCTAATTCTGGCTCTGATCTCTCATACTGAATCTGGCTCTGACCTCTCAGTCTAATTCTGGCTCTGACCTCTCAGTCTAATTCTGGCTCTGATCTCTCTTACTGATTCTGGCTCTGATCTCTCATACTGAATCTGGCTCTGATCTCTCATACTGAATCTGGCTCTGACCTCTCAGTCTAATTCTGGCTCTGATCTCTCATACTTATTCTGGATCTGATCTCTCATACTGAATCTGGCTCTGACCTATCAGTCCAATTCTGGCTCTGACCTCTCAAACTGAATCTGCTCTGACCTCTCAGTCTAATTCTGGCTCTGATCTCTTATACTGAATCTGGCTCTGACCTCTCAGTCTAATTCTGGCTCTGACCTCTCAGTCTAATTCTGGCTCTGACCTCTCAGTCTAATTCTGGCTCTGACCTCTCATACTGAATATGGCTCTGACCTCTCAGTCTAATTCTGGCTCTGATCTCTCATACTGATTCTGGCTCTGATCTCTCATACTGAATCTGGCTCTGACCTATCAGTCTAATTCTGGCTCTGACCTCTCATACTGAATCTGGCTCTGACCTCTCAGTCTAATTCTGGCTCTGACCTCTCAGTCTAATTCTGGAATCTGACCTCTCAGTCTAATCCTGGCTCTGGCCTCTCATACTGAATCTGGCTCTGACCTCTCAGTCTAATTCTGGCTCGGACCTCTCATACTGAATCTGGCTCTGACCTCTCAGTCTAATTCTGTCTCTGACCTCTCAGTCTAATTCTGGCTCTGACCTCTCATACTGAATCTGGCTCTGACCTCTAAGTCTAATTCTGGCTCTGATCTCTCATACTGTCTCTGGCTCTGATCTCTCATACTGATTCTGGCTCTGACCTCTCATACTGAATCTGGCTCTGACCTCTCAGTCTAATTCTGGCTCTGACCTCTCATACTGAATCTGGCTCTGACCTCTCAGTTTAATTCTGGCTCTGACCTCTCATACTGAATCTGGCTCTGACCTCTCAGTCTAATTCTGGCTCTGACCTCTCAGTCTAATTCTGGCTCTGAATTCTCATACTGAATCTGGCTCTGACCTCTCAGTCTAATTCTGGCTCTGATCTCTCATACTGTCTCTGGCTCTGATCTCTCATACTGATTCTGGCTCTGATCTCTCATACTGAATCTGGCTCTGACCTCTCAGTCTAATTCTGGCTCTGATCCCTCATACTGATTCTGGCTCTGATCTCTCATACTGAATCTGGCTCTGACCTATCAGTCTAATTCTGGCTCTGGCCTCTCATACTGAATCTGGCTCTGACCTCTCAGTCTAATTCTGGCTCTGACCTCTCAGTCTAATTCTGGCTCTGATCTCTCATACTGGAATCTGGCTCTGACCTCTCAGTCTAATTCTGGCTCTGAACCTCTCATACTGAATCTGGCTCTGACCTCTCAGTCTAATTCTGGCTCTGACCTCTCAGTCTAATTCTAGCTCTGACCTCTCAGTCTAATTCTGGCTCTGACCTCTCATACTGAATCTGGCTCTGACCTCTCAGTCTAATTCTGCTCTGATCTCTCATACTGTCTCTGGCTCTGATCTCTCATACTGATTCTGGCTCTGATCTCTCATACTGATTCTGGCTCTGATCTATCATACTGAATCTGGCTCTGACCTCTCAGTCTAATTCTGGCTCTGATCTCTCATACTGATTCTGGCTCTGATCTCTCATACTGATTCTGGCTCTGATCTCTCATACTGATTCTGGCTCTGATCTCTCATACTGAATCTGGCTCTGACCTCTCAGTCTAATTCTGGCTCTGAACTCTCATACTGAATCCTGGCTCTGACCTCTCAGTCTAATTCTGGCTCTGACCTCTCAGTCTAATTCTGGCACTGACCTCTCAGTCTAATTCTGGCTCTGACCTCTCATACTGAATCTGGCTCTGACCTCTCAGTCTAATTCTGGCTCTGATCTCTCATACTGTCTCTGGCTCTGATCTCTCATACTGATTCTGGCTCTGATCTCTCATACTGATTCTGGCTCTGATCTATCATACTGAATCTGGCTCTGACCTCTCAGTCTAATTCTGGCTCTGATCTCTCATACTGATTCTGGCTCTGATCTCTCATACTGATTCTGGCTCTGATCTCTCATACTGATTCTGGCTCTGATCTCTCATACTGAATCTGGCTCTGACCTCTCAGTCTAATTCTGGCTCTGAACTCTCATACTGAATCTGGCTCTGACCTCTCAGTCTAATTCTGGCTCTGACCTCTCAGTCTAATTCTGGCACTGACCTCTCAGTCTAATTCTGGCTCTGACCTCTCATACTGAATCTGGCTCTGACCTCTCAGTCTAATTCTGGCTCTGACCTCTCATACTGACTCTGGCTCTGACCTCTCAGTCTAAGTCTGGCTCTGACCTCTCATACTGAATCTGGCTCTGATCTCTCATACTGATTCTGGCTCTGATCTCTCATACTGAATCTGGCTCTGACCTCTCAGTCTAATTCTGGCTCTGATCCCTCATACTGATTCTGGCTCTGATCTCTCATACTGAATCTGGCTCTGACATATCAGTCTAATACTGGCTCTGACCTCTCATACTGAATCTGGCTCTGACCTCTCAGTCTAATTCTGGCTCTGACCTCTCAGTCTAATTCTGGCTCTGATCTCTCATACTGAATCTGGCTCTGACCTCTCAGTCTAATTCTGGCTCTGACCTCTCAGTCTAATTCTGGCTCTGATCTCTCTTACTGATTCTGGCTCTGATCTCTCATACTGATCTGGCTCTGATCTCTCATACTGAATCTGGCTCTGACCTCTCAGTCTAATTCTGGCTCTGATCTCTCATACTTATTCTGGATCTGATCTCTCATACTGAATCTGGCTCTGACCTATCAGTCCAATTCTGCTCTGACCTCTCAAACTGAATCTGGCTCTGACCTCTCAGTCTAATTCTGGCTCTGATCTCTTATACTGAATCTGGCTCTGACCTCTCAGTCTAATTCTGGCTCTGACCTCTCAGTCTAATTCTGGCTCTGACCTCTCAGTCTAATTCTGGCTCTGACCTCTCATACTGAATATGGCTCTGACCTCTCAGTCTAATTCTGGCTCTGATCTCTCATACTGATTCTGGCTCTGATCTCTCATACTGAATCTGGCTCTGACCTATCAGTCTAATTCTGGCTCTGACCACTCATACTGAATCTGGCTCTGTTCTCTCAGTCTAATTCTGGCTCTGACCTCTCATACTGAATCTGGCTCTGACCTCTCAGTCTAATTCTGGCTCTGACCTCTCAGTCTAATTCTGGATCTGACCTCTCAGTCTAATTCTGGCTCTGGCCTCTCATACTGAATCTGGCTCTGACCTCTCAGTCTAATTCTGGCTCGGACCTCTCATACTGAATCTGGCTCTGACCTCTCAGTCTAATTCTGTCTCTGACCTCTCAGTCTAATTCTGGCTCTGACCTCTCATACTGAATCTGGCTCTGACCTCTAAGTCTAATTCTGGCTCTGATCTCTCATACTGTCTCTGGCTCTGATCTCTCATACTGATTCTGGCTCTGACCTCTCATACTGAATCTGGCTCTGACCTCTCAGTCTAATTCTGGCTCTGACCTCTCATACTGAATCTGGGCTCTGACCTCTCAGTTTAATTCTGGCTCTGACCTCTCATACTGAATCTGGCCTCTGACCTCTCAGTCTAATTCTGGCTCTGACCTCTCAGTCTAATTCTGGCTCTGAATTCTCATACTGAATCTGGCTCTGACCTCTCAGTCTAATTCTGGCTCTGATCTCTCATACTGTCTCTGGCTCTGATCTCTCATACTGATTCTGGCTCTGATCTCTCATACTGAATCTGGCTCTGACCTCTCAGTCTAATTCTGGCTCTGATCCCTCATACTGATTCTGGCTCTGATCTCTCATACTGAATCTGGCTCTGACCTATCAGTCTAATTCTGGCTCTGGGCCTCTCATACTGAATCTGGCTCTGACCTCTCAGTCTAATTCTGGCTCTGACCTCTCAGTCTAATTCTGGCTCTGATCTCTCATACTGAATCTGGCTCTGACCTCTCAGTCTAATTCTGGCTCTGACCTCTCATACTGAATCTGGCTCTGACCTCTCAGTCTAATTCTGGCTCTGATCTCTCATACTGTCTCTGGCTCTGATCTCTCATACTGATTCTGGCTTTGATCTCTCATACTGATTCTGGCTCTGATCTCTCATACTGAATCTGGCTCTGACCTCTCAGTCTAATTCTGGCTCTGATCTCTCATACTGATTCTGGCTCTGATCTCTCATACTGATTCTGGCTCTGATCTCTTATACTGATTCTGGCTCTGATCTCTCATACTGAATCTGGCTCTGACCTCTCAGTCTAATTCTGGCTCTGAACTCTCATACTGAATCTGGCTCTGACCTCTCAGTCTAATTCTGGCTCTGACCTCTCAGTCTAATTCTGGCACTGACCTCTCAGTCTAATTCTGGCTCTGACCTCTCATACTGAATCTGGCTCTGACCTCTCAGTCTAATTCTGGCTCTGACCTCTCATACTGACTCTGGCTCTGACCTCTCAGTCTAATTCTGGCTCTGACCTCTCAGTCTAATTCTGGCTCTGACCTCTCATACTGAATCTGGCTCTGACCTCTAAGTCTAATTCTTGCTCTGATCTCTCATACTGTCTCTGGCTCTGATCTCTCATACTGATTCTGGCTCTGACCTCTCATACTGAATCTGGCTCTGACCTCTCAGTCTAATTCTGGCTCTGACCTCTCATACTGAATCTGGCTCTGACCTCTCAGTTTAATTCTGGCTCTGACCTCTCATACTGAATCTGGCTCTGACCTCTCAGTCTAATTCTGGCTCTGACCTCTCAGTCTAATTCTGGCTCTGAATTCTCATACTGAATCTGGCTCTGACCTCTCAGTCTATTCTGGCTCTGATCTCTCATACTGTCTCTGGCTCTGATCTCTCATACTGATTCTGGCTCTGATCTCTCATACTGAATCTGGCTCTGACCTATCAGTCTAATTCTGGCTCTGACCTCTCATACTTATTCTGGATCTGATCTCTCATACTGAATCTGGCTCTGACCTCTCAGTCTAATTCTGGCTCTGACCTCTCAGTCTAATTCTGGCTCTGATCTCTCTTCCTGATTCTGGCTCTGATCTCTCATACTGAATCTGGCTCTGATCTCTCATACTGAATCTGGCTCTGACCTCTCAGTCTAATTCTGGCTCTGATCTCTAATACTTATTCTGGATCTGATCTCTCATACTGAATCTGGCTCTGACCTATCAGTCCAATTCTGGCTCTGACCTCTCAAACTGAATCTGGCTCTGACCTCTCAGTCTAATTCTGGCTCTGATCTCTCATACTGAATCTTGCTCTGACCTCTCAGTCTAATTCTGGCTCTAACCTCTCAGTCTAATTCTAGCTCTGACCTCTCAGTCTAATTCTGGCTCTGACCTCTCATACTGAATCTGGCTCTGACCTCTCAGTCTAATTCTGGCTCTGATCTCTCATACTGTCTCTGGCTCTGATCTCTCATACTGATTCTGGCTCTGATCTCTCATACTGATTCTGGCTCTGATCTCTCATACTGAATCTGGCTCTGACCTCTCAGTCTAATTCTGGCTCTGACCTCTCAGTCTAATTCTGGCTCTGAATTCTCATACTGAATCTGGCTCTGACCTCTCAGTCTAATTCTGCTCTGATCTCTCATACTGTCTCTGGCTCTGATCTCTCATACTGATTCTGGCTCTGATCTCTCATACTGAATCTGGCTCTGACCTATCAGTCTAATTCTTGCTCTGACCTCTCATACTTATTCTGGATCTGATCTCTCATACTGAATCTGGCTCTGACCTCTCAGTCTAATTCTGGCTCTGACCTCTCAGTCTAATTCTGGCTCTGATCTCTCTTCCTGATTCTGGCTCTGATCTCTCATACTGAATCTGGCTCTGATCTCTCATACTGAATCTGGCTCTGACCTCTCAGTCTAATTCTGGCTCTGATCTCTAATACTTATTCTGGATCTGATCTCTCATACTGAATCTGGCTCTGACCTATCAGTCCAATTCTGGCTCTGACCTCTCAAACTGAATCTGGCTCTGACCTCTCAGTCTAATTCTGGCTCTGATCTCTCATACTGAATCTGGCTCTGACCTCTCAGTCTAATTCTGGCTCTAACCTCTCAGTCTAATTCTAGCTCTGACCTCTCAGTCTAATTCTGGCTCTGACCTCTCATACTGAATCTGGCTCTGACCTCTCAGTCTAATTCTGGCTCTGACCTCTCAGTCTAATTCTGGCTCTGATCTCTCATACTGAATCTGGCTCTGATCTCTCATACTGAATCTGGCTCTGATCTCTCATACTGAATCTGGCTCTGACCTCTCAGTCTAATTCTGGCTCTGATCTCTCATACTTATTCTGGATCTGATCTCTCATACTGAATCTGGCTCTGACCTCTCAGTCTAATTCTGGCTCTGACCTCTCAGTCTAATTCTAGCTCTGACCTCTCAGTCTAATTCTGACTCTGACCTCTCATACTGAATCTGGCTCTGACCTCTCAGTCTAATTCTGGCTCTGATCTCTCATACTGTCTCTGGCTCTGATCTCTCATACTGATTCTGGCTCTGATCTCTCATACTGATTCTGGCTCTGATCTCTCATACTGAATCTGGCTCTGACCTCTCAGTCTAATTCTGGCTCTGATCTCTCATACTGATTCTGGCTCTGATCTCTCATACTGATTCTGGCTCTGATCTCTCATACTGATTCTGGCTCTGATCTCTCATACTGATTCTGGCTCTGATCTCTCATACTGAATCTGGCTCTGACCTCATCAGTCTAATTCTGGCTCTGACCTCTCAGTCTAATTCTGGCACTGACCTCTCAGTCTAATTCTGGCTCTGACCTCTCATACTGAATCTGGCTCTGTCCTCTCAGTCTAATTCTGGCTCTGACCTCTCATACTGACTCTGGCTCTGACCTCTCAGTCTAAGTCTGGCTCTGACCTCTCATACTGAATCTGGCTCTGATCTTTCATACTGATTCTGGCTCTGATCTCTCATACTGAATCTGGCTCTGACCTCTCAGTCTAATTCTGGCTCTGATCCCTAATACTGATTCTGGCTCTGATCTCTCATACTGAATCTGGCTCTGACATATCAGTCTAATACTGGCTCTGACCTCTCATACTGAATCTGGCTCTGACCTCTCAGTCTAATTCTGGCTCTGACCTCTCAGTCTAATTCTGGCTCTGATCTCTCATACTGAATCTGGCTCTGACCTCTCAGTCTAATTCTGGCTCTGACCTCTCAGTCTAATTCTGGCTCTGACTCTCATTTACTGATTCTGGCTCTGATCTCTCATACTGAATCTGGCTCTGATCTCTCATACTGAATCTGGCTCTGACCTTCAGTCTAATTCTGGCTCTGATCTCTCATACTTATTCTGGATCTGATCTCTCATACTGAATCTGGCTCTGACCTATCAGTCCAATTCTGGCTCTGACCTCTCAAACTGAATCTGGCTCTGATCTCTCAGTCTAATTCTGGCTCTGATCTCTTATACTGAATCTGGCTCTGACCTCTCAGTCTATTCTGGCTCTGACCTCTCAGTCTAATTCTGGCTCTGACCTCTCAGTCTAATTCTGGCTCTGACCTCTCATACTGAATATGGCTCTGACCTCTCAGTCTAATTCTGGCTCTGATCTCTCATACTGATTCTGGCTCTGATCTCTCATACTGAATCTGGCTCTGACCTATCAGTCCAATTCTGGCTCTGACCTCTCAAACTGAATCTGGCTCTGACCTCTGAGTCTAATTCTGGCTCTGATCTCTCATACTGAATCTGGCTCTGACCTCTCAGTCTAATTCTGGCTCTGATCTCTCATACTGTCTCTGGCTCTGATCTCTCATACTGATTCTGGCTCTGATCTCTCATACTGATTCTGGCTCTGATCTCTCATACTGAATCTGGCTCTGACCTCTCAGTCTAATTCTGGCTCTGACCTCTCAGTCTAATTCTGGCTCTGAATTCTCATACTGAATCTGGCTCTGACCTCTCAGTCTAATTCTGGCTCTGATCTCTCATACTGTCTCTGGCTCTGATCTCTCATACTGATTCTGGCTCTGATCTCTCATACTGAATCTGGCTCTGACCTATCAGTCTAATTCTTGCTCTGACCTCTCATACTTATTCTGGATCTGATCTCTCATACTGAATCTGGCTCTGACCTCTCAGTCTAATTCTGGCTCTGACCTCTCAGTCTAATTCTGGCTCTGATCTCTCTTCCTGATTCTGGCTCTGATCTCTCATACTGAATCTGGCTCTGATCTCTCATACTGAATCTGGCTCTGACCTCTCAGTCTAATTCTGGCTCTGATCTCTAATACTTATTCTGGATCTGATCTCTCATACTGAATCTGGCTCTGACCTATCAGTCCAATTCTGGCTCTGACCTCTCAAACTGAATCTGGCTCTGACCTCTCAGTCTAATTCTGGCTCTGATCTCTCATACTGAATCTGGCTCTGACCTCTCAGTCTAATTCTGGCTCTAACCTCTCAGTCTAATTCTAGCTCTGACCTCTCAGTCTAATTCTGGCTCTGACCTCTCATACTGAATCTGGCTCTGACCTCTTAGTCTAATTCTGGCTCTGACCTCTCAGTCTAATTCTGGCTCTGATCTCTCATACTGAATCTGGCTCTGATCTCTCATACTGAATCTGGCTCTGATCTCTCATACTGAATCTGGCTCTGACCTCTCAGTCTAATTCTGGCTCTGATCTCTCATACTTATTCTGGATCTGATCTCTCATACTGAATCTGGCTCTGACCTCTCAGTCTAATTCTGGCTCTGACCTCTCAGTCTAATTCTAGCTCTGACCTCTCAGTCTAATTCTGGCTCTGACCTCTCATACTGAATCTGGCTCTGACCTCTCAGTCTAATTCTGGCTCTGATCTCTCATACTGTCTCTGGCTCTGATCTCTCATACTGATTCTGGCTCTGATCTCTCATACTGATTCTGGCTCTGATCTCTCATACTGAATCTGGCTCTGACCTCTCAGTCTAATTCTGGCTCTGATCTCTCATACTGATTCTGGCTCTGATCTCTCATACTGATTCTGGCTCTGATCTCTCATACTGATTCTGGCTCTGATCTCTCATACTGAATCTGGCTCTGACCTCTCAGTCTAATTCTGGCTCTGAACTCTCATACTGAATCTGGCTCTGACCTCTCAGTCTAATTCTGGCTCTGACCTCTCAGTCTAATTCTGGCACTGACCTCTCAGTCTAATTCTGGCTCTGACCTCTCATACTGAATCTGGCTCTGACCTCTCAGTCTAATTCTGGCTCTGACCTCTCATACTGACTCTGGCTCTGACCTCTCAGTCTAAGTCTGGCTCTGACCTCTCATACTGAATCTGGCTCTGATCTTTCATACTGATTCTGGCTCTGATCTCTCATACTGAATCTGGCTCTGACCTCTCAGTCTAATTCTGGCTCTGATCCCTAATACTGATTCTGGCTCTGATCTCTCATACTGAATCTGGCTCTGACATATCAGTCTAATACTGGCTCTGACCTCTCATACTGAATCTGGCTCTGACCTCTCAGTCTAATTCTGGCTCTGACCTCTCAGTCTAATTCTGGCTCTGATCTCTCATACTGAATCTGGCTCTGACCTCTCAGTCTAATTCTGGCTCTGACCTCTCAGTCTAATTCTGGCTCTGATCTCTCTTACTGATTCTGGCTCTGATCTCTCATACTGAATCTGGCTCTGATCTCTCATACTGAATCTGGCTCTGACCTTTCAGTCTAATTCTGGCTCTGATCTCTCATACTTATTCTGGATCTGATCTCTCATACTGAATCTGGCTCTGACCTATCAGTCCAATTCTGGCTCTGACCTCTCAAACTGAATCTGGCTCTGACCTCTCAGTCTAATTCTGGCTCTGATCTCTTATACTGAATCTGGCTCTGACCTCTCAGTCTATTTCTGGCTCTGACCTCTCAGTCTAATTCTGGCTCTGACCTCTCAGTCTAATTCTGGCTCTGACCTCTCATACTGAATATGGCTCTGACCTCTCAGTCTAATTCTGGCTCTGATCTCTCATACTGATTCTGGCTCTGATCTCTCATACTGAATCTGGCTCTGACCTATCAGTCCAATTCTGGCTCTGACCTCTCAAACTGAATCTGGCTCTGACCTCTGAGTCTAATTCTGGCTCTGATCTCTCATACTGAATCTGGCTCTGACCTCTCAGTCTAATTCTGGCTCTAACCTCTCAGTCTAATTCTAGCTCTGACCTCTCAGTCTAATTCTGGCTCTGACCTCTCATACTGAATCTGGCTCTGACCTCTCAGTCTAATTCTGGCTCTGATCTCTCATACTGTCTCTGGCTCTGATCTCTCATACTGATTCTGGCTCTGATCTCTCATACTGATTCTGGCTCTGATCTCTCATACTGAATCTGGCTCTGACCTCTCAGTCTAATTCTGTCTCTGACCTCTCAGTCTAATTCTGGCTCTGAATTCTCATACTGAATCTGGCTCTGACCTCTCAGTCTAATTCTGGCTCTGATCTCTCATACTGTCTCTGGCTCTGATCTCTCATACTGATTCTGGCTCTGATCTCTCATACTGAATCTGGCTCTGACCTATCAGTCTAATTCTGGTTCTGACCTCTCATACTTATTCTGGATCTGATCTCTCATACTGAATCTGGCTCTGACCTCTCAGTCTAATTCTGGCTCTGACCTCTCAGTCCAATTCTGGCTCTGACCTCTCAAACTGAATCTGGCTCTGACCTCTCAGTCTAATTCTGGCTCTGATCTCTCATACTTAATCTGGCTCTGACCTCTCAGTCTAATTCTGGCTCTAACCTCTCAGTCTAATTCTAGCTCTGACCTCTCAGTCTAATTCTGGCTCTGACCTCTCATACTGAATCTGGCTCTGACCTCTCAGTCTAATTCTGGCTCTGACCTCTCAGTCTAATTCTGGCTCTGATCTCTCACACTGAATCTGGCTCTGATCTCTCATACTGAATCTGGCTCTGATCTCTCATACTGAATCTGGCTCTGACCTCTCAGTCTAATTCTGGCTCTGATCTCTCATACTTATTCTGGATCTGATCTCTCATACTGAATCTGGCTCTGACCTATCAGTCCAATTCTGGCTCTGACCTCTCAAACTGAATCTGGCTCTGACCTCTCAGTCTAATTCTGGCTCTGATCTCTCATACTGAATCTGGCTCTGACATCTCAGTCTAATTCTGGCTCTGACCTCTCAGTCTAATTCTAGCTCTGACCTCTCAGTCTAATTCTGGCTCTGACCTCTCATACTGAATCTGGCTCTGACCTCTCAGTCTAATTCTGGCTCTGATCTCTCATACTGTCTCTGGCTCTGATCTCTCATACTGATTCTGGCTCTGATCTCTCATACTGATTCTGGCTCTGATTTCTCATACTGAATCTGGCTCTGACCTCTCAGTCTAATTCTGGCTCTGATCTCTCATACTGATTCTGGCTCTGATCTCTCATACTGATTCTGGCTCTGATCTCTCATACTGATTCTGGCTCTGATCTCTCATACTGAATCTGGCTCTGACCTCTCAGTCTAATTCTGGCTCTGAACTCTCATACTGAATCTGGCTCTGACCTCTCAGTCTAATTCTGGCTCTGACCTCTCAGTCTAATTCTGGCACTGACCTCTCAGTCTAATTCTGGCTCTGACCTCTCATACTGAATCTGGCTCTGACCTCTCAGTCTAATTCTGGCTCTGACCTCTCATACTGACTCTGGCTCTGACCTCTCAGTCTAAGTCTGGCTCTAACCTCTCATACTGAATCTGGCTCTGATCTCTCATACTGATTCTGGCTCTGATCTCTCATACTGAATCTGGCTCTGACCTCTCAGTCTAATTCTGGCTCTGATCCTTCATACTGATTCTGGCTCTGATCTCTCATACTGAATCTGGCTCTGACATATCAGTCTAATACTGGCTCTGACCTCTCATACTGAATCTGGCTCTGACCTCTCAGTCTAATTCTGGCTCTGACCTCTCAGTCTAATTCTGGCTCTGATCTCTCATACTGAATCTGGCTCTGACCTCTCAGTCTAATTCTGGCTCTGACCTCTCAGTCTAATTCTGGCTCTGATCTCTCTTACTGATTCTGGCTCTGATCTCTCATACTGAATCTGGCTCTGATCTCTCATACTGAATCTGGCTCTGACCTCTCAGTCTAATTCTGGCTCTGATCTCTCATACTTATTCTGGATCTGATCTCTCATACTGAATCTGGCTCTGACCTATCAGTCCAATTCTGGCTCTGACCTCTCAAACTGAATCTGGCTCTGACCTCTCAGTCTAATTCTGGCTCTGATCTCTTATACTGAATCTGGCTCTGACCTCTCAGTCTAATTCTGGCTCTGACCTCTCAGTCTAATTCTGGCTCTGACCTCTCAGTCTAATTCTGGCTCTGACCTCTCATACTGAATATGGCTCTGACCTCTCAGTCTAATTCTGGCTCTGATCTCTCATACTGATTCTGGCTCTGATCTCTCATACTGAATCTGGCTCTGACCTATCAGTCTAATTCTGGCTCTGACCACTCATACTGAATCTGGCTCTGACCTCTCAGTCTAATTCTGGCTCTGACCTCTCATACTGAATCTGGCTCTGACCTCTCAGTCTAATTCTGGCTCTGACCTCTCAGTCTAATTCTGGATCTGACCTCTCAGTCTAATTCTGGCTCTGGCCTCTCATACTGAATCTGGCTCTGACCTCTCAGTCTAATTCTGGCTCTGACCTCTCATACTGAATCTGGCTCTGACCTCTCAGTCTAATTCTGGCTCTGACCTCTCAGTCTAATTCTGGCTCTGACCTCTCATACTGAATCTGGCTCTGACCTCTAAGTCTAATTCTGGCTCTGATCTCTCATACTGTCTCTGGCTCTGATCTCTCATACTGATTCTGGCTCTGACCTCTCATACTGAATCTGGCTCTGACCTCTCAGTCTAATTCTGGCTCTGACCTCTCAGTCTAATTCTGGCTCTGACATCTCATACTGAATCTGCCTCTGACCTCTCAGTCTAATTCTGGCTCTGATCTCTCACACTGTCTCTGGCTCTGATCTCTCATACTGATTCTCTCTGATCTCTCATACTGAATCTGGCTCTGACCTCTCAGTCTAATTCTGGCTCTGACCTCTCAGTCTAATTCTGGCTCTTATCTCTCATACTGAATCTGGCTCTGATCTCTCATACTGAATCTGGCTCTGATCTCTCATACTGAATCTGGCTCTGACCTCTCAGTCTAATTCTGGCTCTGATCTCTCATACTTATTCTGGATCTGATCTCTCATACTGAATCTGGCTCTGACCTATCAGTCCAATTCTGGCTCTGACCTCTCAAACTGAATCTGGCTCTGACCTCTCAGTCTAATTCTGGCTCTGACCTCTCAGTCTAATTCTGGCTCTGATCTCTCATACTGAATCTGGCTCTGACCTCTCAGTCTAATTCTGGCTCTGACCTCTCAGTCTAATTCTGGCTCTGATCTCTCTTCTGATTCTGGCTCTGATCTCTCATACTGAATCTGGCTCTGATCTCTCATACTGAATCTGGCTCTGACCTCTCAGTCTAATTCTGGCTCTGATCTCTCAGTCCAATTCTGGCTCTGACCTCTCAAACTGAATCTGGCTCTGACCTCTCAGTCTAATTCTGGCTCTGATCTCTTATACTGAATCTGGCTCTGACCTCTCAGTCTAATTCTGGCTCTGACCTCTCAGTCTAATTCTGGCTCTGACCTCTCAGTCTAATTCTGGCTCTGACCTCTCATACTGAATATGGCTCTGACCTCTCAGTCTAATTCTGGCTCTGATCTCTCATACTGATTCTGGCTCTGATCTCTCATACTGAATCTGGCTCTGACCTATCAGTCTAATTCTGGCTCTGACCACTCATACTGAATCTGTCTCTGACCTCTCAGTCTAATTCTGGCTCTGACCTCTCAGTCTAATTCTGGATCTGACCTCTCAGTCTAATTCTGGCTCTGGCCTCTCATACTGAATCTGGCTCTGACCTCTCAGTCTAATTCTGGCTCGGACCTCTCATACTGAATCTGGCTCTGACCTCTCAGTCTAATTCTGGCTCTGACCTCTCAGTCTAATTCTGGCTCTGACCTCTCATACTGAATCTCGCTCTGACCTCTAAGTCTAATTCTGGCTCTGATCTCTCATACTGTCTCTGGCTCTGATCTCTCATACTGATTCTGGCTCTGACCTCTCATACTGAATCTGGCTCTGACCTCTCAGTCTAATTCTGGCTCTGACCTCTCATACTGAATCTGGCTCTGACCTCTCAGTTTAATTCTGGCTCTGACCTCTCATACTGAATCTGGCTCTGACCTCTCAGTCTAATTCTGGCTCTGACCTCTCAGTCTAATTCTGGCTCTGAATTCTCATACTGAATCTGGCTCTGACCTCTCAGTCTAATTCTGGCTCTGATCTCTCATACTGTCTCTGGCTCTGATCTCTCATACTGATTCTGGCTCTGATCTCTCATACTGAATCTGGCTCTGACCTATCAGTCTAATTCTGGCTCTGACCTCTCATACTTATTCTGGATCTGATCTCTCATACTGAATCTGGCTCTGACCTCTCAGTCTAATTCTGGCTCTGACCTCTCAGTCTAATTCTGGCTCTGATCTCTCTTCCTGATTCTGGCTCTGATCTCTCATACTGAATCTTGCTCTGACCTCTCAGTCTAATTCTGGCTCTGATCTCTAATACTTATTCTGGATCTGATCTCTCATACTGAATCTGGCTCTGACCTATCAGTCCAATTCTGGCTCTGACCTCTCAAACTGAATCTGGCTCTGACCTCTCAGTCTAATTCTGGCTCTGATCTCTCATACTGAATCTGGCTCTGACCTCTCAGTCTAATTCTGGCTCTAACCTCTCAGTCTAATTCTAGCTCTGACCTCTCAGTCTAATTCTGGCTCTGACCTCTCATACTGAATCTGGCTCTGACCTCTCAGTCTAATTCTGGCTCTGACCTCTCAGTCTAATTCTGGCTCTGATCTCTCATACTGAATCTGGCTCTGATCTCTCATACTGAATCTGGCTCTGATCTCTCATACTGAATCTGGCTCTGACCTCTCAGTCTAATTCTGGCTCTGATCTCTCATACTTATTCTGGATCTGATCTCTCATACTGAATCTGGCTCTGACCTATCAGTCCAATTCTGGCTCTGACCTCTCAAACTGAATCTGGCTCTGACCTCTCAGTCTAATTCTGGCTCTGATCTCTCATACTGAATCTGGCTCTGACCTCTCAGTCTAATTCTGGCTCTGACCTCTCAGTCTAATTCTAGCTCTGACCTCTCAGTCTAATTCTGGCTCTGACCTCTCATACTGAATCTGGCTCTGACCTCTCAGTCTAATTCTGGCTCTGATCTCTCATACTGTCTCTGGCTCTGATCTCTCATACTGATTCTGGCTCTGATCTCTCATACTGATTCTGGCTCTGATCTCTCATACTGAATCTGGCTCTGACCTCTCAGTCTAATTCTGGCTCTGATCTCTCATACTGATTCTGGCTCTGATCTCTCATACTGATTCTGGCTCTGATCTCTCATACTGATTCTGGCTCTGATCTCTCATACTGAATCTGGCTCTGACCTCTCAGTCTAATTCTGGCTCTGAACTCTCATACTGAATCTGGCTCTGACCTCTCAGTCTAATTCTGACTCTGACCTCTCAGTCTAATTCTGGCACTAACCTCTCAGTCTAATTCTGGCTCTGACCTCTCATACTGAATCTGGCTCTGACCTCTCAGTCTAATTCTGGCTCTGACCTCTCATACTGACTCTGGCTCTGACCTCTCAGTCTAAGTCTGGCTCTGACCTCTCATACTGAATCTGGCTCTGATCTCTCATACTGATTCTGGCTCTGATCTCTCATACTGAATCTGGCTCTGACCTCTCAGTCTAATTCTGGCTCTGATCCCTAATACTGATTCTGGCTCTGATCTCTCATACTGAATCTGGCTCTGACATATCAGTCTAATACTGGCTCTGACCTCTCATACTGAATCTGGCTCTGACCTCTCAGTCTAATTCTGGCTCTGACCTCTCAGTCTAATTCTGGCTCTGATCTCTCATACTGAATCTGGCTCTGACCTCTCAGTCTAATTCTGGCTCTGACCTCTCAGTCTAATTCTGGCTCTGATCTCTCTTACTGATTCTGGCTCTGATCTCTCATACTGAATCTGGCTCTGATCTCTCATACTGAATCTGGCTCTGACCTTTCAGTCTAATTCTGGCTCTGATCTCTCATACTTATTCTTGATCTGATCTCTCATACTGAATCTGGCTCTGACCTATCAGTCCAATTCTGGCTCTGACCTCTCAAACTGAATCTGGCTCTGACCTCTCAGTCTAATTCTGGCTCTGATCTCTTATACTGAATCTGGCTCTGACCTCTCAGTCTATTTCTGGCTCTGACCTCTCAGTCTAATTCTGGCTCTGACCTCTCAGTCTAATTCTGGCTCTGACCTCTCATACTGAATATGGCTCTGACCTCTCAGTCTAATTCTGGCTCTGATCTCTCATACTGATTCTGGCTCTGATCTCTCATACTGAATCTGGCTCTGACCTATCAGTCCAATTCTGGCTCTGACCTCTCAAACTGAATCTGGCTCTGACCTCTGAGTCTAATTCTGGCTCTGATCTCTCATACTGAATCTGGCTCTGACCTCTCAGTCTAATTCTGGCTCTAACCTCTCAGTCTAATTCTAGCTCTGACCTCTCAGTCTAATTCTGGCTCTGACCTCTCATACTGAATCTGGCTCTGACCTCTCAGTCTAATTCTGGCTCTGATCTCTCATACTGTCTCTGGCTCTGATCTCTCATACTGATTCTGGCTCTGATCTCTCATACTGATTCTGGCTCTGATCTCTCATACTGAATCTGGCTCTGACCTCTCAGTCTAATTCTGTCTCTGACCTCTCAGTCTAATTCTGGCTCTGAATTCTCATACTGAATCTGCTCTGACCTCTCAGTCTAATTCTGGCTCTGATCTCTCATACTGTCTCTGGCTCTGATCTCTCATACTGATTCTGGCTCTGATCTCTCATACTGAATCTGGCTCTGACCTATCAGTCTAATTCTGGTTCTGACCTCTCATACTTATTCTGGATCTGATCTCTCATACTGAATCTGGCTCTGACCTCTCAGTCTAATTCTGGCTCTGATCTCTCATACTGTCTCTGGCTCTGATCTCTCATACTGATTCTGGCTCTGATCTCTCATACTGAATCTGGCTCTGACCTATCAGTCTAATTCTGGTTCTGACCTCTCATACTTATTCTGGATCTGATCTCTCATACTGAATCTGGCTCTGACCTCTCAGTCTAATTCTGGCTCTGACCTCTCAGTCTAATTCTGGCTCTGATCTCTCTTCCTGATTCTGGCTCTGATCTCTCTTCCTGATTCTGGCTCTGATCTCTCATACTGAATCTGGCTCTGATCTCTCATACTGAATCTGGCTCTGACCTCTCAGTCTAATTCTGGCTCTGATCTCTAATACTTATTCTGGATCTGATCTCTCATACTGAATCTGGCTCTGACCTATCAGTCCAATTCTGGCTCTGACCTCTCAAACTGAATCTGGCTCTGACCTCTCAGTCTAATTCTGGCTCTGATCTCTCATACTTAATCTGGCTCTGACCTCTCAGTCTAATTCTGGCTCTAACCTCTCAGTCTAATTCTAGCTCTGACCTCTCAGTCTAATTCTGGCTCTGACCTCTCATACTGAATCTGGCTCTGACCTCTCAGTCTAATTCTGGCTCTGACCTCTCAGTCTAATTCTGGCTCTGATCTCTCACACTGAATCTGGCTCTGATCTCTCATACTGAATCTGGCTCTGATCTCTCATACTGAATCTGGCTCTGACCTCTCAGTCTAATTCTGGCTCTGATCTCTCATACTTATTCTGGATCTGATCTCTCATACTGAATCTGGCTCTGACCTATCAGTCCAATTCTGGCTCTGACCTCTCAAACTGAATCTGGCTCTGACCTCTCAGTCTAATTCTGGCTCTGATCTCTCATACTGAATCTGGCTCTGACATCTCAGTCTAATTCTGGCTCTGACCTCTCAGTCTAATTCTAGCTCTGACCTCTCAGTCTAATTCTGGCTCTGACCTCTCATACTGAATCTGGCTCTGACCTCTCAGTCTAATTCTGGCTCTGATCTCTCATACTGTCTCTGGCTCTGATCTCTCATACTGATTCTGGCTCTGATCTCTCATACTGATTCTGGCTCTGATTTCTCATACTGAATCTGGCTCTGACCTCTCAGTCTAATTCTGGCTCTGATCTCTCATACTGATTCTGGCTCTGATCTCTCATACTGATTCTGGCTCTGATCTCTCATACTGATTCTGGCTCTGATCTCTCATACTGAATCTGGCTCTGACCTCTCAGTCTAATTCTGGCTCTGAACTCTCATACTGAATCTGGCTCTGACCTCTCAGTCTAATTCTGGCTCTGACCTCTCAGTCTAATTCTGCGGCACTGACCTCTCAGTCTAATTCTGGCTCTGACCTCTCATACTGAATCTGGCTCTGACCTCTCAGTCTAATTCTGGCTCTGACCTCTCATACTGACTCTGGCTCTGACCTCTCAGTCTAAGTCTGGCTCTAACCTCTCATACTGAATCTGGCTCTGATCTCTCATACTGATTCTGGCTCTGATCTCTCATACTGAATCTGGCTCTGACCTCTCAGTCTAATTCTGGCTCTGATCCTTCATACTGATTCTGGCTCTGATCTCTCATACTGAATCTGGCTCTGATCTCTCATACTGAATCTGGCTCTGACATATCAGTCTAATACTGGCTCTGACCTCTCATACTGAATCTGGCTCTGACCTCTCAGTCTAATTCTGGCTCTGATCTCTCATACTGAATCTGGCTCTGACCTCTCAGTCTAATTCTGGCTCTGACCTCTCAGTCTAATTCTGGCTCTGATCTCTCTTACTGATTCTGGCTCTGATCTCTCATACTGAATCTGGCTCTGATCTCTCATACTGAATCTGGCTCTGACCTCTCAGTCTAATTCTGGCTCTGATCTCTCATACTTATTCTGGATCTGATCTCTCATACTGAATCTGGCTCTGACCTATCAGTCCAATTCTGGCTCTGACCTCTCAAACTGAATCTGGCTCTGACCTCTCAGTCTAATTCTGGCTCTGATCTCTTATACTGAATCTGGCTCTGACCTCTCAGTCTAATTCTGGCTCTGACCTCTCAGTCTAATTCTGGCTCTGACCTCTCAGTCTAATTCTGGCTCTGACCTCTCATACTGAATATGGCTCTGACCTCTCAGTCTAATTCTGGCTCTGATCTCTCATACTGATTCTGGCTCTGATCTCTCATACTGAATCTGGCTCTGACCTATCAGTCTAATTCTGGCTCTGACCACTCATACTGAATCTGGCTCTGACCTCTCAGTCTAATTCTGGCTCTGACCTCTCATACTGAATCTGGCTCTGACCTCTCAGTCTAATTCTGGCTCTGACCTCTCAGTCTAATTCTGGATCTGACCTCTCAGTCTAATTCTGGCTCTGGCCTCTCATACTGAATCTGGCTCTGACCTCTCAGTCTAATTCTGGCTCTGACCTCTCATACTGAATCTGGCTCTGACCTCTCAGTCTAATTCTGGCTCTGACCTCTCAGTCTAATTCTGGCTCTGACCTCTCATACTGAATCTGGCTCTGACCTCTAAGTCTAATTCTGGCTCTGATCTCTCATACTGTCTCTGGCTCTGATCTCTCATACTGATTCTGGCTCTGACCTCTCATACTGAATCTGGCTCTGACCTCTCAGTCTAATTCTGGCTCTGACCTCTCAGTCTAATTCTGGCTCTGACATCTCATACTGAATCTGCCTCTGACCTCTCAGTCTAATTCTGGCTCTGATCTCTCACACTGTCTCTGGCTCTGATCTCTCATACTGATTCTCTCTGATCTCTCATACTGAATCTGGCTCTGACCTATCAGTCTAATTCTGGCTCTGACCTCTCATACTGAATCTGGCTCTGACCTCTCAGTCTAATTCTGGCTCTGACCTCTCAGTCTAATTCTGGCTCTTATCTCTCATACTGAATCTGGCTCTGATCTCTCATACTGAATCTGGCTCTGATCTCTCATACTGAATCTGGCTCTGACCTCTCAGTCTAATTCTGGCTCTGATCTCTCATACTTATTCTGGATCTGATCTCTCATACTGAATCTGGCTCTGACCTATCAGTCCAATTCTGGCTCTGACCTCTCAAACTGAATCTGGCTCTGACCTCTCAGTCTAATTCTGGCTCTGACCTCTCAGTCTAATTCTGGCTCTGATCTCTCATACTGAATCTGGCTCTGACCTCTCAGTCTAATTCTGGCTCTGACCTCTCAGTCTAATTCTGGCTCTGATCTCTCTTCCTGATTCTGGCTCTGATCTCTCATACTGAATCTGGCTCTGACCTATCAGTCCAATTCTGGCTCTGACCTCTCAAACTGAATCTGGCTCTGACCTCTCAGTCTAATTCTGGCTCTGATCTCTCATACTGAATCTGGCTCTGACCTCTCAGTCTAATTCTGGCTCTGACCTCTCAGTCTAATTCTAGCTCTGACCTCTCAGTCTAATTCTGGCTCTGACCTCTCATACTGAATCTGGCTCTGACCTCTCAGTCTAATTCTGGCTCTGATCTCTCATACTGTCTCTGGCTCTGATCTCTCATACTGATTCTGGCTCTGATCTCTCATACTGATTCTGGCTCTGATCTCTCATACTGAATCTGGCTCTGACCTCTCAGTCTAATTCTGGCTCTGATCTCTCATACTGATTCTGGCTCTGATCTCTCATACTGATTCTGGCTCTGATCTCTCATACTGATTCTGGCTCTGATCTCTCATACTGAATCTGGCTCTGACCTCTCAGTCTAATTCTGGCTCTGAACTCTCATACTGAATCTGGCTCTGACCTCTCAGTCTAATTCTGACTCTGACCTCTCAGTCTAATTCTGGCACTAACCTCTCAGTCTAATTCTGGCTCTGACCTCTCATACTGAATCTGGCTCTGACCTCTCAGTCTAATTCTGGCTCTGACCTCTCATACTGACTCTGGCTCTGACCTCTCAGTCTAAGTCTGGCTCTGACCTCTCATACTGAATCTGGCTCTGATCTCTCATACTGATTCTGGCTCTGATCTCTCATACTGAATCTGGCTCTGACCTCTCAGTCTAATTCTGGCTCTGATCCCTAATACTGATTCTGGCTCTGATCTCTCATACTGAATCTGGCTCTGACATATCAGTCTAATACTGGCTCTGACCTCTCATACTGAATCTGGCTCTGACCTCTCAGTCTAATTCTGGCTCTGACCTCTCAGTCTAATTCTGGCTCTGATCTCTCATACTGAATCTGGCTCTGACCTCTCAGTCTAATTCTGGCTCTGACCTCTCAGTCTAATTCTGGCTCTGATCTCTCTTACTGATTCTGGCTCTGATCTCTCATACTGAATCTGGCTCTGATCTCTCATACTGAATCTGGCTCTGACCTTTCAGTCTAATTCTGGCTCTGATCTCTCATACTTATTCTGGATCTGATCTCTCATACTGAATCTGGCTCTGACCTATCAGTCCAATTCTGGCTCTGACCTCTCAAACTGAATCTGGCTCTGACCTCTCAGTCTAATTCTGGCTCTGATCTCTTATACTGAATCTGGCTCTGACCTCTCAGTCTATTTCTGGCTCTGACCTCTCAGTCTAATTCTGGCTCTGACCTCTCAGTCTAATTCTGGCTCTGACCTCTCATACTGAATATGGCTCTGACCTCTCAGTCTAATTCTGGCTCTGATCTCTCATACTGATTCTGGCTCTGATCTCTCATACTGAATCTGGCTCTGACCTATCAGTCCAATTCTGGCTCTGACCTCTCAAACTGAATCTGGCTCTGACCTCTGAGTCTAATTCTGGCTCTGATCTCTCATACTGAATCTGGCTCTGACCTCTCAGTCTAATTCTGGCTCTAACCTCTCAGTCTAATTCTAGCTCTGACCTCTCAGTCTAATTCTGGCTCTGACCTCTCATACTGAATCTGGCTCTGACCTCTCAGTCTAATTCTGGCTCTGATCTCTCATACTGTCTCTGGCTCTGATCTCTCATACTGATTCTGGCTCTGATCTCTCATACTGATTCTGGCTCTGATCTCTCATACTGAATCTGGCTCTGACCTCTCAGTCTAATTCTGTCTCTGACCTCTCAGTCTAATTCTGGCTCTGAATTCTCATACTGAATCTGGCTCTGACCTCTCAGTCTAATTCTGGCTCTGATCTCTCATACTGTCTCTGGCTCTGATCTCTCATACTGATTCTGGCTCTGATCTCTCATACTGAATCTGGCTCTGACCTATCAGTCTAATTCTGGTTCTGACCTCTCATACTTATTCTGGATCTGATCTCTCATACTGAATCTGGCTCTGACCTCTCAGTCTAATTCTGGCTCTGATCTCTCATACTGTCTCTGGCTCTGATCTCTCATACTGATTCTGGCTCTGATCTCTCATACTGAATCTGGCTCTGACCTATCAGTCTAATTCTGGTTCTGACCTCTCATACTTATTCTGGATCTGATCTCTCATACTGAATCTGGCTCTGACCTCTCAGTCTAATTCTGGCTCTGACCTCTCAGTCTAATTCTGGCTCTGATCTCTCTTCCTGATTCTGGCTCTGATCTCTCATACTGAATCTGGCTCTGATCTCTCATACTGAATCTGGCTCTGACCTCTCAGTCTAATTCTGGCTCTGATCTCTAATACTTATTCTGGATCTGATCTCTCATACTGAATCTGGCTCTGACCTATCAGTCCAATTCTGGCTCTGACCTCTCAAACTGAATCTGGCTCTGACCTCTCAGTCTAATTCTGGCTCTGATCTCTCATACTTAATCTGGCTCTGACCTCTCAGTCTAATTCTGGCTCTAACCTCTCAGTCTAATTCTAGCTCTGACCTCTCAGTCTAATTCTGGCTCTGACCTCTCATACTGAATCTGGCTCTGACCTCTCAGTCTAATTCTGGCTCTGACCTCTCAGTCTAATTCTGGCTCTGATCTCTCACACTGAATCTGGCTCTGATCTCTCATACTGAATCTGGCTCTGATCTCTCATACTGAATCTGGCTCTGACCTCTCAGTCTAATTCTGGCTCTGATCTCTCATACTTATTCTGGATCTGATCTCTCATACTGAATCTGGCTCTGACCTATCAGTCCAATTCTGGCTCTGACCTCTCAAACTGAATCTGGCTCTGACCTCTCAGTCTAATTCTGGCTCTGATCTCTCATACTGAATCTGGCTCTGACATCTCAGTCTAATTCTGGCTCTGACCTCTCAGTCTAATTCTAGCTCTGACCTCTCAGTCTAATTCTGGCTCTGACCTCTCATACTGAATCTGGCTCTGACCTCTCAGTCTAATTCTGGCTCTGATCTCTCATACTGTCTCTGGCTCTGATCTCTCATACTGATTCTGGCTCTGATCTCTCATACTGATTCTGGCTCTGATTTCTCATACTGAATCTGGCTCTGACCTCTCAGTCTAATTCTGGCTCTGATCTCTCATACTGATTCTGGCTCTGATCTCTCATACTGATTCTGGCTCTGATCTCTCATACTGATTCTGGCTCTGATCTCTCATACTGAATCTGGCTCTGACCTCTCAGTCTAATTCTGGCTCTGAACTCTCATACTGAATCTGGCTCTGACCTCTCAGTCTAATTCTGGCTCTGACCTCTCAGTCTAATTCTGGCACTGACCTCTCAGTCTAATTCTGGCTCTGACCTCTCATACTGAATCTGGCTCTGACCTCTCAGTCTAATTCTGGCTCTGACCTCTCATACTGACTCTGGCTCTGACCTCTCAGTCTAAGTCTGGCTCTAACCTCTCATACTGAATCTGGCTCTGATCTCTCATACTGATTCTGGCTCTGATCTCTCATACTGAATCTGGCTCTGACCTCTCAGTCTAATTCTGGCTCTGATCCTTCATACTGATTCTGGCTCTGATCTCTCATACTGAATCTGGCTCTGATCTCTCATACTGAATCTGGCTCTGACATATCAGTCTAATACTGGCTCTTACCTCTCATACTGAATCTGGCTCTGACCTCTCAGTCTAATTCTGGCTCTGATCTCTCATACTGAATCTGGCTCTGACCTCTCAGTCTAATTCTGGCTCTGACCTCTCAGTCTAATTCTGGCTCTGATCTCTCTTACTGATTCTGGCTCTGATCTCTCATACTGAATCTGGCTCTGATCTCTCATACTGAATCTGGCTCTGACCTCTCAGTCTAATTCTGGCTCTGATCTCTCATACTTATTCTGGATCTGATCTCTCATACTGAATCTGGCTCTGACCTATCAGTCCAATTCTGGCTCTGACCTCTCAAACTGAATCTGGCTCTGACCTCTCAGTCTAATTCTGGCTCTGATCTCTTATACTGAATCTGGCTCTGACCTCTCAGTCTAATTCTGGCTCTGACCTCTCAGTCTAATTCTGGCTCTGACCTCTCAGTCTAATTCTGGCTCTGACCTCTCATACTGAATATGGCTCTGACCTCTCAGTCTAATTCTGGCTCTGATCTCTCATACTGATTCTGGCTCTGATCTCTCATACTGAATCTGGCTCTGACCTATCAGTCTAATTCTGGCTCTGACCACTCATACTGAATCTGGCTCTGACCTCTCAGTCTAATTCTGGCTCTGACCTCTCATACTGAATCTGGCTCTGACCTCTCAGTCTAATTCTGGCTCTGACCTCTCAGTCTAATTCTGGATCTGACCTCTCAGTCTAATTCTGGCTCTGGCCTCTCATACTGAATCTGGCTCTGACCTCTCAGTCTAATTCTGGCTCTGACCTCTCATACTGAATTTGGCTCTGACCTCTCAGTCTAATTCTGGCTCTGACCTCTCAGTCTAATTCTGGCTCTGACCTCTCATACTGAATCTGGCTCTGACCTCTAAGTCTAATTCTGGCTCTGATCTCTCATACTGTCTCTGGCTCTGATCTCTCATACTGATTCTGGCTCTGACCTCTCATACTGAATCTGGCTCTGACCTCTCAGTCTAATTCTGGCTCTGACCTCTCAGTCTAATTCTGGCTCTGACATCTCATACTGAATCTGCCTCTGACCTCTCAGTCTAATTCTGGCTCTGATCTCTCACACTGTCTCTGGCTCTGATCTCTCATACTGATTCTCTCTGATCTCTCATACTGAATCTGGCTCTGACCTATCAGTCTAATTCTGGCTCTGACCTCTCATACTGAATCTGGCTCTGACCTCTCAGTCTAATTCTGGCTCTGACCTCTCAGTCTAATTCTGGCTCTTATCTCTCATACTGAATCTGGCTCTGATCTCTCATACTGAATCTGGCTCTGATCTCTCATACTGAATCTGGCTCTGACCTCTCAGTCTAATTCTGGCTCTGATCTCTCATACTTATTCTGGATCTGATCTCTCATACTGAATCTGGCTCTGACCTATCAGTCCAATTCTGGCTCTGACCTCTCAAACTGAATCTGGCTCTGACCTCTCAGTCTAATTCTGGCTCTGACCTCTCAGTCTAATTCTGGCTCTGATCTCTCATACTGAATCTGGCTCTGACCTCTCAGTCTAATTCTGGCTCTGACCTCTCAGTCTAATTCTGGCTCTGATCTCTCTTCCTGATTCTGGCTCTGATCTCTCATACTGAATCTGGCTCTGATCTCTCATACTGAATCTGGCTCTGACCTCTCAGTCTAATTCTGGCTCTGATCTCTCATACTTATTCTGGATCTGATCTCTCATACTGAATCTGGCTCTGACCTATCAGTCCAATTCTGGCTCTGACCTCTCAAACTGAATCTGGCTCTGACCTCTCAGTCTAATTCTGGCTCTGATCTCTTATACTGAATCTGGCTCTGACCTCTCAGTCTAATTCTGGCTCTGACCTCTCAGTCTAATTCTGGCTCTGACCTCTCAGTCTAATTCTGGCTCTGACCTCTCATACTGAATATGGCTCTGACCTCTCAGTCTAATTCTGGCTCTGATCTCTCATACTGATTCTGGCTCTGATCTCTCATACTGAATCTGGCTCTGACCTATCAGTCTAATTCTGGCTCTGACCACTCATACTGAATCTGTCTCTGACCTCTCAGTCTAATTCTGGCTCTGACCTCTCATACTGAATCTGGCTCTGACCTCTCAGTCTAATTCTGGCTCTGACCTCTCAGTCTAATTCTGGATCTGACCTCTCAGTCTAATTCTGGCTCTGGCCTCTCATACTGAATCTGGCTCTGACCTCTCAGTCTAATTCTGGCTCGGACCTCTCATACTGAATCTGGCTCTGACCTCTCAGTCTAATTCTGGCTCTGACCTCTCAGTCTAATTCTGGCTCTGACCTCTCATACTGAATCTCGCTCTGACCTCTAAGTCTAATTCTGGCTCTGATCTCTCATACTGTCTCTGGCTCTGATCTCTCATACTGATTCTGGCTCTGACCTCTCATACTGAATCTGGCTCTGACCTCTCAGTCTAATTCTGGCTCTGACCTCTCATACTGAATCTGGCTCTGACCTCTCAGTTTAATTCTGGCTCTGACCTCTCATACTGAATCTGGCTCTGACCTCTCAGTCTAATTCTGGCTCTGACCTCTCAGTCTAATTCTGGCTCTGAATTCTCATACTGAATCTGGCTCTGACCTCTCAGTCTAATTCTGGCTCTGATCTCTCATACTGTCTCTGGCTCTGATCTCTCATACTGATTCTGGCTCTGATCTCTCATACTGATTCTGGCTCTGATCTCTCATACTGAATCTGGCTCTGACCTCTCAGTCTAATTCTGGCTCTGACCTCTCAGTCTAATTCTGGCTCTGAATTCTCATACTGAATCTGGCTCTGACCTCTCAGTCTAATTCTGGCTCTGATCTCTCATACTGTCTCTGGCTCTGATCTCTCATACTGATTCTGGCTCTGATCTCTCATACTGAATCTGGCTCTGACCTATCAGTCTAATTCTGGCTCTGACCTCTCATACTTATTCTGGATCTGATCTCTCATACTGAATCTGGCTCTGACCTCTCAGTCTAATTCTGGCTCTGACCTCTCAGTCTAATTCTGGCTCTGATCTCTCTTCCTGATTCTGGCTCTGATCTCTCATACTGAATCTTGCTCTGACCTCTCAGTCTAATTCTGGCTCTGATCTCTAATACTTATTCTGGATCTGATCTCTCATACTGAATCTGGCTCTGACCTATCAGTCTAATTCTGGCTCTGACCTCTCAGTCTAATTCTGGCTCTGATCTCTCATACTGAATCTGGCTCTGACCTCTCAGTCTAATTCTGGCTCTGACCTCTCAGTCTAATTCTGGCTCTGACCTCTCAGTCTAATTCTGGCTCTGATCTCTCATACTGATTCTGGCTCTGATCTCTCATACTGAATCTGGCTCTGACCTATCAGTCTAATTCTGGCTCTGACCACTCATACTGAATCTGGCTCTGAACTCTCAGTCTAATTCTGGCTCTGACCTCTCATACTGAATCTGGCTCTGACCTCTCAGTCTAATTCTGGCTCTGACCTCTCAGTCTAATTCTGGATCTGACCTCTCAGTCTAATTCTGGCTCTGGCCTCTCATACTGAATCTGGCTCTGACCTCTCAGTCTAATTCTGGCTCGGACCTCTCATACTGAATCTGGCTCTGACCTCTCAGTCTAATTCTGGCTCTGACCTCTCAGTCTAATTCTGGCTCTGACCTCTCATACTGAATCTGGCTCTGACCTCTAAGTCTAATTCTGGCTCTGATCTCTCATACTGTCTCTGGCTCTGATCTCTCATACTGATTCTGGCTCTGACCTCTCATACTGAATCTGGCTCTGACCTCTCAGTCTAATTCTGGCTCTGACCTCTCAGTCTAATTCTGGCTCTGACATCTCATACTGAATCTGCCTCTGACCTCTCAGTCTAATTCTGGCTCTGATCTCTCACACTGTCTCTGGCTCTGATCTCTCATACTGATTCTCTCTGATCTCTCATACTGAATCTGGCTCTGACCTATCAGTCTAATTCTGGCTCTGACCTCTCATACTGAATCTGGCTCTGACCTCTCAGTCTAATTCTGGCTTTGACTTCTCAGTCTAATTCTGGCTCTGATCTCTCATACTGAATCTGGCTCTGATCTCTCATACTGAATCTGGCTCTGATCTCTCATACTGAATCTGGCTCTGACCTCTCAGTCTAATTCTGGCTCTGATCTCTCATACTTATTCTGGATCTGATCTCTCATACTGAATCTGGCTCTGACCTATCAGTCCAATTCTGGCTCTGACCTCTCAAACTGAATCTGGCTCTGACCTCTCAGTCTAATTCTGGCTCTGACCTCTCAGTCTAATTCTGGCTCTGATCTCTCATACTGAATCTGGCTCTGACCTCTCAGTCTAATTCTGGCTCTGACCTCTCAGTCTAATTCTGGCTCTGATCTCTCTTCCTGATTCTGGCTCTGATCTCTCATACTGAATCTGGCTCTGATCTCTCATACTGAATCTGGCTCTGACCTCTCAGTCTAATTCTGGCTCTGATCTCTCATACTTATTCTGGATCTGATCTCTCATACTGAATCTGGCTCTGACCTATCAGTCCAATTCTGGCTCTGACCTCTCAAACTGAATCTGGCTTTGACCTCTCAGTCTAATTCTGGCTCTGATCTCTTATACTGAATCTGGCTCTGACCTCTCAGTCTAATTCTGGCTCTGACCTCTCAGTCTAATTCTGGCTCTGACCTCTCAGTCTAATTCTGGCTCTGACCTCTCATACTGAATATGGCTCTGACCTCTCAGTCTAATTCTGGCTCTGATCTCTCATACTGATTCTGGCTCTGATCTCTCATACTGAATCTGGCTCTGACCTATCAGTCTAATTCTGGCTCTGACCACTCATACTGAATCTGTCTCTGACCTCTCAGTCTAATTCTGGCTCTGACCTCTCATACTGAATCTGGCTCTGACCTCTCAGTCTAATTCTGGCTCTGACCTCTCAGTCTAATTCTGGATCTGACCTCTCAGTCTAATTCTGGCTCTGGCCTCTCATACTGAATCTGGCTCTGACCTCTCAGTCTAATTCTGGCTCGGACCTCTCATACTGAATCTGGCTCTGACCTATCAGTCTAATTCTGGTTCTGACCTCTCATACTTATTCTGGATCTGATCTCTCATACTGAATCTGGCTCTGACCTCTCAGTCTAATTCTGGCTCTGACCTCTCAGTCTAATTCTGGCTCTGATCTCTCTTCCTGATTCTGGCTCTGATCTCTCATACTGAATCTGGCTCTGATCTCTCATACTGAATCTGGCTCTGACCTCTCAGTCTAATTCTGGCTCTGATCTCTAATACTTATTCTGGATCTGATCTCTCATACTGAATCTGGCTCTGACCTATCAGTCCAATTCTGGCTCTGACCTCTCAAACTGAATCTGGCTCTGACCTCTCAGTCTAATTCTGGCTCTGATCTCTCATACTTAATCTGGCTCTGACCTCTCAGTCTAATTCTGGCTCTAACCTCTCAGTCTAATTCTAGCTCTGACCTCTCAGTCTAATTCTGGCTCTGACCTCTCATACTGAATCTGGCTCTGACCTCTCAGTCTAATTCTGGCTCTGACCTCTCAGTCTAATTCTGGCTCTGATCTCTCACACTGAATCTGGCTCTGATCTCTCATACTGAATCTGGCTCTGATCTCTCATACTGAATCTGGCTCTGACCTCTCAGTCTAATTCTGGCTCTGATCTCTCATACTTATTCTGGATCTGATCTCTCATACTGAATCTGGCTCTGACCTATCAGTCCAATTCTGGCTCTGACCTCTCAAACTGAATCTGGCTCTGACCTCTCAGTCTAATTCTGGCTCTGATCTCTCATACTGAATCTGGCTCTGACATCTCAGTCTAATTCTGGCTCTGACCTCTCAGTCTAATTCTAGCTCTGACCTCTCAGTCTAATTCTGGCTCTGACCTCTCATACTGAATCTGGCTCTGACCTCTCAGTCTAATTCTGGCTCTGATCTCTCATACTGTCTCTGGCTCTGATCTCTCATACTGATTCTGGCTCTGATCTCTCATACTGATTCTGGCTCTGATTTCTCATACTGAATCTGGCTCTGACCTCTCAGTCTAATTCTGGCTCTGATCTCTCATACTGATTCTGGCTCTGATCTCTCATACTGATTCTGGCTCTGATCTCTCATACTGATTCTGGCTCTGATCTCTCATACTGAATCTGGCTCTGACCTCTCAGTCTAATTCTGGCTCTGAACTCTCATACTGAATCTGGCTCTGACCTCTCAGTCTAATTCTGGCTCTGACCTCTCAGTCTAATTCTGGCACTGACCTCTCAGTCTAATTCTGGCTCTGACCTCTCATACTGAATCTGGCTCTGACCTCTCAGTCTAATTCTGGCTCTGACCTCTCATACTGACTCTGGCTCTGACCTCTCAGTCTAAGTCTGGCTCTAACCTCTCATACTGAATCTGGCTCTGATCTCTCATACTGATTCTGGCTCTGATCTCTCATACTGAATCTGGCTCTGACCTCTCAGTCTAATTCTGGCTCTGATCCTTCATACTGATTCTGGCTCTGATCTCTCATACTGAATCTGGCTCTGATCTCTCATACTGAATCTGGCTCTGACATATCAGTCTAATACTGGCTCTGACCTCTCATACTGAATCTGGCTCTGACCTCTCAGTCTAATTCTGGCTCTGATCTCTCATACTGAATCTGGCTCTGACCTCTCAGTCTAATTCTGGCTCTGACCTCTCAGTCTAATTCTGGCTCTGATCTCTCTTACTGATTCTGGCTCTGATCTCTCATACTGAATCTGGCTCTGATCTCTCATACTGAATCTGGCTCTGACCTCTCAGTCTAATTCTGGCTCTGATCTCTCATACTTATTCTGGATCTGATCTCTCATACTGAATCTGGCTCTGACCTATCAGTCCAATTCTGGCTCTGACCTCTCAAACTGAATCTGGCTCTGACCTCTCAGTCTAATTCTGGCTCTGATCTCTTATACTGAATCTGGCTCTGACCTCTCAGTCTAATTCTGGCTCTGACCTCTCAGTCTAATTCTGGCTCTGACCTCTCAGTCTAATTCTGGCTCTGACCTCTCATACTGAATATGGCTCTGACCTCTCAGTCTAATTCTGGCTCTGATCTCTCATACTGATTCTGGCTCTGATCTCTCATACTGAATCTGGCTCTGACCTATCAGTCTAATTCTGGCTCTGACCACTCATACTGAATCTGGCTCTGACCTCTCAGTCTAATTCTGGCTCTGACCTCTCATACTGAATCTGGCTCTGACCTCTCAGTCTAATTCTGGCTCTGACCTCTCAGTCTAATTCTGGATCTGACCTCTCAGTCTAATTCTGGCTCTGGCCTCTCATACTGAATCTGGCTCTGACCTCTCAGTCTAATTCTGGCTCTGACCTCTCATACTGAATTTGGCTCTGACCTCTCAGTCTAATTCTGGCTCTGACCTCTCAGTCTAATTCTGGCTCTGACCTCTCATACTGAATCTGGCTCTGACCTCTAAGTCTAATTCTGGCTCTGATCTCTCATACTGTCTCTGGCTCTGATCTCTCATACTGATTCTGGCTCTGACCTCTCATACTGAATCTGGCTCTGACCTCTCAGTCTAATTCTGGCTCTGACCTCTCAGTCTAATTCTGGCTCTGACATCTCATACTGAATCTGCCTCTGACCTCTCAGTCTAATTCTGGCTCTGATCTCTCACACTGTCTCTGGCTCTGATCTCTCATACTGATTCTCTCTGATCTCTCATACTGAATCTGGCTCTGACCTATCAGTCTAATTCTGGCTCTGACCTCTCATACTGAATCTGGCTCTGACCTCTCAGTCTAATTCTGGCTCTGACCTCTCAGTCTAATTCTGGCTCTTATCTCTCATACTGAATCTGGCTCTGATCTCTCATACTGAATCTGGCTCTGATCTCTCATACTGAATCTGGCTCTGACCTCTCAGTCTAATTCTGGCTCTGATCTCTCATACTTATTCTGGATCTGATCTCTCATACTGAATCTGGCTCTGACCTATCAGTCCAATTCTGGCTCTGACCTCTCAAACTGAATCTGGCTCTGACCTCTCAGTCTAATTCTGGCTCTGACCTCTCAGTCTAATTCTGGCTCTGATCTCTCATACTGAATCTGGCTCTGACCTCTCAGTCTAATTCTGGCTCTGACCTCTCAGTCTAATTCTGGCTCTGATCTCTCTTCCTGATTCTGGCTCTGATCTCTCATACTGAATCTGGCTCTGATCTCTCATACTGAATCTGGCTCTGACCTCTCAGTCTAATTCTGGCTCTGATCTCTCATACTTATTCTGGATCTGATCTCTCATACTGAATCTGGCTCTGACCTATCAGTCCAATTCTGGCTCTGACCTCTCAAACTGAATCTGGCTCTGACCTCTCAGTCTAATTCTGGCTCTGATCTCTTATACTGAATCTGGCTCTGACCTCTCAGTCTAATTCTGGCTCTGACCTCTCAGTCTAATTCTGGCTCTGACCTCTCAGTCTAATTCTGGCTCTGACCTCTCATACTGAATATGGCTCTGACCTCTCAGTCTAATTCTGGCTCTGATCTCTCATACTGATTCTGGCTCTGATCTCTCATACTGAATCTGGCTCTGACCTATCAGTCTAATTCTGGCTCTGACCACTCATACTGAATCTGTCTCTGACCTCTCAGTCTAATTCTGGCTCTGACCTCTCATACTGAATCTGGCTCTGACCTCTCAGTCTAATTCTGGCTCTGACCTCTCAGTCTAATTCTGGATCTGACCTCTCAGTCTAATTCTGGCTCTGGCCTCTCATACTGAATCTGGCTCTGACCTCTCAGTCTAATTCTGGCTCGGACCTCTCATACTGAATCTGGCTCTGACCTCTCAGTCTAATTCTGGCTCTGACCTCTCAGTCTAATTCTGGCTCTGACCTCTCATACTGAATCTCGCTCTGACCTCTAAGTCTAATTCTGGCTCTGATCTCTCATACTGTCTCTGGCTCTGATCTCTCATACTGATTCTGGCTCTGACCTCTCATACTGAATCTGGCTCTGACCTCTCAGTCTAATTCTGGCTCTGACCTCTCATACTGAATCTGGCTCTGACCTCTCAGTTTAATTCTGGCTCTGACCTCTCATACTGAATCTGGCTCTGACCTCTCAGTCTAATTCTGGCTCTGACCTCTCAGTCTAATTCTGGCTCTGAATTCTCATACTGAATCTGGCTCTGACCTCTCAGTCTAATTCTGGCTCTGATCTCTCATACTGTCTCTGGCTCTGATCTCTCATACTGATTCTGGCTCTGATCTCTCATACTGATTCTGGCTCTGATCTCTCATACTGAATCTGGCTCTGACCTCTCAGTCTAATTCTGGCTCTGACCTCTCAGTCTAATTCTGGCTCTGAATTCTCATACTGAATCTGGCTCTGACCTCTCAGTCTAATTCTGGCTCTGATCTCTCATACTGTCTCTGGCTCTGATCTCTCATACTGATTCTGGCTCTGATCTCTCATACTGAATCTGGCTCTGACCTATCAGTCTAATTCTGGCTCTGACCTCTCATACTTATTCTGGATCTGATCTCTCATACTGAATCTGGCTCTGACCTCTCAGTCTAATTCTGGCTCTGACCTCTCAGTCTAATTCTGGCTCTGATCTCTCTTCCTGATTCTGGCTCTGATCTCTCATACTGAATCTTGCTCTGACCTCTCAGTCTAATTCTGGCTCTGATCTCTAATACTTATTCTGGATCTGATCTCTCATACTGAATCTGGCTCTGACCTATCAGTCCAATTCTGGCTCTGACCTCTCAAACTGAATCTGGCTCTGACCTCTCAGTCTAATTCTGGCTCTGATCTCTCATACTGAATCTGGCTCTGACCTCTCAGTCTAATTCTGGCTCTAACCTCTCAGTCTAATTCTAGCTCTGACCTCTCAGTCTAATTCTGGCTCTGACCTCTCATACTGAATCTGGCTCTGACCTCTCAGTCTAATTCTGGCTCTGACCTCTCAGTCTAATTCTGGCTCTGATCTCTCATACTGAATCTGGCTCTGATCTCTCATACTGAATCTGGCTCTGATCTCTCATACTGAATCTGGCTCTGACCTCTCAGTCTAATTCTGGCTCTGATCTCTCATACTTATTCTGGATCTGATCTCTCATACTGAATCTGGCTCTGACCTATCAGTCCAATTCTGGCTCTGACCTCTCAAACTGAATCTGGCTCTGACCTCTCAGTCTAATTCTGGCTCTGATCTCTCATACTGAATCTGGCTCTGACCTCTCAGTCTAATTCTGGCTCTGACCTCTCAGTCTAATTCTAGCTCTGACCTCTCAGTCTAATTCTGGCTCTGACCTCTCATACTGAATCTGGCTCTGACCTCTCAGTCTAATTCTGGCTCTGATCTCTCATACTGTCTCTGGCTCTGATCTCTCATACTGATTCTGGCTCTGATCTCTCATACTGATTCTGGCTCTGATCTCTCATACTGAATCTGGCTCTGACCTCTCAGTCTAATTCTGGCT
Source organism: Leptodactylus fuscus (assembly GCF_031893055.1). Lineage (NCBI taxonomy): Eukaryota > Metazoa > Chordata > Amphibia > Anura > Leptodactylidae > Leptodactylus > Leptodactylus fuscus. The sequence goes on along the minus strand of NW_027440843.1, from coordinate 6,817 downwards.
CTGATCTCTCATACTGATTCTGGCTCTGATCTCTCATACTGATTCTGGCTCTGATCTCTCATACTGATTCTGGCTCTGATCTCTCATACTGAATCTGGCTCTGACCTCTCAGTCTAATTCTGGCTCTGAACTCTCATACTGAATCTGGCTCTGACCTCTCAGTCTAATTCTGACTCTGACCTCTCAGTCTAATTCTGGCACTAACCTCTCAGTCTAATTCTGGCTCTGACCTCTCATACTGAATCTGGCTCTGACCTCTCAGTCTAATTCTGGCTCTGACCTCTCATACTGACTCTGGCTCTGACCTCTCAGTCTAAGTCTGGCTCTGACCTCTCATACTGAATCTGGCTCTGATCTCTCATACTGATTCTGGCTCTGATCTCTCATACTGAATCTGGCTCTGACCTCTCAGTCTAATTCTGGCTCTGATCCCTAATACTGATTCTGGCTCTGATCTCTCATACTGAATCTGGCTCTGACATATCAGTCTAATACTGGCTCTGACCTCTCATACTGAATCTGGCTCTGACCTCTCAGTCTAATTCTGGCTCTGACCTCTCAGTCTAATTCTGGCTCTGATCTCTCATACTGAATCTGGCTCTGACCTCTCAGTCTAATTCTGGCTCTGACCTCTCAGTCTAATTCTGGCTCTGATCTCTCTTACTGATTCTGGCTCTGATCTCTCATACTGAATCTGGCTCTGATCTCTCATACTGAATCTGGCTCTGACCTCTCAGTCTAATTCTGGCTCTGACCTCTCAGTCTAATTCTGGCTCTGATCTCTCTTACTGATTCTGGCTCTGATCTCTCATACTGAATCTGGCTCTGATCTCTCATACTGAATCTGGCTCTGACCTCTCAGTCTAATTCTGGCTCTAACCTCTCAGTCTAATTCTAGCTCTGACCTCTCAGTCTAATTCTGGCTCTGACCTCTCATACTGAATCTGGCTCTGACCTCTCAGTCTAATTCTGGCTCTGATCTCTCATACTGTCTCTGGCTCTGATCTCTCATACTGATTCTGGCTCTGATCTCTCATACTGATTCTGGCTCTGATCTCTCATACTGAATCTGGCTCTGACCTCTCAGTCTAATTCTGGCTCTGACCTCTCAGTCTAATTCTGGCTCTGAATTCTCATACTGAATCTGGCTCTGACCTCTCAGTCTAATTCTGGCTCTGATCTCTCATACTGTCTCTGGCTCTGATCTCTCATACTGATTCTGGCTCTGATCTCTCATACTGAATCTGGCTCTGACCTATCAGTCTAATTCTGGCTCTGACCTCTCATACTTATTCTGGATCTGATCTCTCATACTGAATCTGGCTCTGACCTCTCAGTCTAATTCTGGCTCTGACCTCTCAGTCTAATTCTGGCTCTGATCTCTCTTCCTGATTCTGGCTCTGATCTCTCATACTGAATCTGGCTCTGATCTCTCATACTGAATCTGGCTCTGACCTCTCAGTCTAATTCTGGCTCTGATCTCTAATACTTATTCTGGATCTGATCTCTCATACTGAATCTGGCTCTGACCTATCAGTCCAATTCTGGCTCTGACCTCTCAAACTGAATCTGGCTCTGACCTCTCAGTCTAATTCTGGCTCTGATCTCTCATACTTAATCTGGCTCTGACCTCTCAGTCTAATTCTGGCTCTAACCTCTCAGTCTAATTCTAGCTCTGACCTCTCAGTCTAATTCTGGCTCTGACCTCTCATACTGAATCTGGCTCTGACCTCTCAGTCTAATTCTGGCTCTGACCTCTCAGTCTAATTCTGGCTCTGATCTCTCACACTGAATCTGGCTCTGATCTCTCATACTGAATCTGGCTCTGATCTCTCATACTGAATCTGGCTCTGACCTCTCAGTCTAATTCTGGCTCTGATCTCTCATACTTATTCTGGATCTGATCTCTCATACTGAATCTGGCTCTGACCTATCAGTCCAATTCTGGCTCTGACCTCTCAAACTGAATCTGGCTCTGACCTCTCAGTCTAATTCTGGCTCTGACCTCTCATACTGAATCTGGCTCTGACCTCTCAGTCTAATTCTGGCTCTGATCTCTCATACTGTCTCTGGCTCTGATCTCTCATACTGATTCTGGCTCTGATCTCTCATACTGATTCTGGCTCTGATTTCTCATACTGAATCTGGCTCTGACCTCTCAGTCTAATTCTGGCTCTGATCTCTCATACTGATTCTGGCTCTGATCTCTCATACTGATTCTGGCTCTGATCTCTCACACTGATTCTGGCTCTGATCTCTCATACTGAATCTGGCTCTGACCTCTCAGTCTAATTCTGGCTCTGAACTCTCATACTGAATCTGGCTCTGACCTCTCAGTCTAATTCTGGCTCTGACCTCTCAGTCTAATTCTGGCACTGACCTCTCAGTCTAATTCTGGCTCTGACCTCTCATACTGAATCTGGCTCTGACCTCTCAGTCTAATTCTGGCTCTGACCTCTCATACTGACTCTGGCTCTGACCTCTCAGTCTAAGTCTGGCTCTAACCTCTCATACTGAATCTGGCTCTGATCTCTCATACTGATTCTGGCTCTGATCTCTCATACTGAATCTGGCTCTGACCTCTCAGTCTAATTCTGGCTCTGATCCTTCATACTGATTCTGGCTCTGATCTCTCAGTCTAATTCTGGCTCTGACCTCTCAGTCTAATTCTGGCTCTGATCTCTCATACTGAATCTGGCTCTGACCTCTCAGTCTAATTCTGGCTCTGACCTCTCAGTCTAATTCTGGCTCTGATCTCTCATACTGAATCTGGCTCTGACCTCTCAGTCTAATTCTGGCTCTGACCTCTCAGTCTAATTCTGGCTCTGACCTCTCAGTCTAATTCTGGCTCTGATCTCTCATACTGATTCTGGCTCTGATCTCTCATACTGAATCTGGCTCTGACCTATCAGTCTAATTCTGGCTCTGACCACTCATACTGAATCTGGCTCTGAACTCTCAGTCTAATTCTGGCTCTGACCTCTCATACTGAATCTGGCTCTGACCTCTCAGTCTAATTCTGGCTCTGACCTCTCAGTCTAATTCTGGATCTGACCTCTCAGTCTAATTCTGGCTCTGGCCTCTCATACTGAATCTGGCTCTGACCTCTCAGTCTAATTCTGGCTCGGACCTCTCATACTGAATCTGGCTCTGACCTCTCAGTCTAATTCTGGCTCTGACCTCTCAGTCTAATTCTGGCTCTGACCTCTCATACTGAATCTGGCTCTGACCTCTAAGTCTAATTCTGGCTCTGATCTCTCATACTGTCTCTGGCTCTGATCTCTCATACTGATTCTGGCTCTGACCTCTCATACTGAATCTGGCTCTGACCTCTCAGTCTAATTCTGGCTCTGACCTCTCAGTCTAATTCTGGCTCTGACATCTCATACTGAATCTGCCTCTGACCTCTCAGTCTAATTCTGGCTCTGATCTCTCACACTGTCTCTGGCTCTGATCTCTCATACTGATTCTCTCTGATCTCTCATACTGAATCTGGCTCTGACCTATCAGTCTAATTCTGGCTCTGACCTCTCATACTGAATCTGGCTCTGACCTCTCAGTCTAATTCTGGCTTTGACTTCTCAGTCTAATTCTGGCTCTGATCTCTCATACTGAATCTGGCTCTGATCTCTCATACTGAATCTGGCTCTGATCTCTCATACTGAATCTGGCTCTGACCTCTCAGTCTAATTCTGGCTCTGATCTCTCATACTTATTCTGGATCTGATCTCTCATACTGAATCTGGCTCTGACCTATCAGTCCAATTCTGGCTCTGACCTCTCAAACTGAATCTGGCTCTGACCTCTCAGTCTAATTCTGGCTCTGACCTCTCAGTCTAATTCTGGCTCTGATCTCTCATACTGAATCTGGCTCTGACCTCTCAGTCTAATTCTGGCTCTGACCTCTCAGTCTAATTCTGGCTCTGATCTCTCTTCCTGATTCTGGCTCTGATCTCTCATACTGAATCTGGCTCTGATCTCTCATACTGAATCTGGCTCTGACCTCTCAGTCTAATTCTGGCTCTGATCTCTCATACTTATTCTGGATCTGATCTCTCATACTGAATCTGGCTCTGACCTATCAGTCCAATTCTGGCTCTGACCTCTCAAACTGAATCTGGCTTTGACCTCTCAGTCTAATTCTGGCTCTGATCTCTTATACTGAATCTGGCTCTGACCTCTCAGTCTAATTCTGGCTCTGACCTCTCAGTCTAATTCTGGCTCTGACCTCTCAGTCTAATTCTGGCTCTGACCTCTCATACTGAATATGGCTCTGACCTCTCAGTCTAATTCTGGCTCTGATCTCTCATACTGATTCTGGCTCTGATCTCTCATACTGAATCTGGCTCTGACCTATCAGTCTAATTCTGGTTCTGACCACTCATACTGAATCTGTCTCTGACCTCTCAGTCTAATTCTGGCTCTGACCTCTCATACTGAATCTGGCTCTGACCTCTCAGTCTAATTCTGGCTCTGACCTCTTAGTCTAATTCTGGATCTGACCTCTCAGTCTAATTCTGGCTCTGGCCTCTCATACTGAAATCTGGCTCTGACCTCTCAGTCTAATTCTGGCTCGGACCTCTCATACTGAATCTGGCTCTGACCTCTCAGTCTAATTCTGGCTCTGACCTCTCAGTCTAATTCTGGCTCTGACCTCTCATACTGAATCTGGCTCTGACCTCTAAGTCTAATTCTGGCTCCTGATCTCTCATACTGTCTCTGGCTCTGATCTCTCATACTGATTCTGGCTCGGACCTCTCATACTGAATCTGGCTCTGACCTCTCAGTCTAATTCTGGCTCTGACCTCTCATACTGAATCTGGCTCTGACCTCTCAGTTTAATTCTGGCTCTGACCTCTCATACTGAATCTGGCTCTGACCTCTCAGTCTAATTCTGGCTCTGACCTCTCAGTCTAATTCTGGCTCTGAATTCTCATACTGAATCTGGCTCTGACCTCTCAGTCTAATTCTGGCTCTGATCTCTCATACTGTCTCTGGCTCTGATCTCTCATACTGATTCTGGCTCTGATCTCTCATACTGAATCTGGCTCTGACCTCTCAGTCTAATTCTGGCTCTGATCTCTCATACTGTCTCTGGCTCTGATCTCTCATACTGATTCTGGCTCTGATCTCTCATACTGATTCTGGCTCTGATCTCTCATACTGAATCTGGCTCTGACCTCTCAGTCTAATTCTGGCTCTGACCTCTCAGTCTAATTCTGGCTCTGAATTCTCATACTGAATCTGGCTCTGACCTCTCAGTCTAATTCTGGCTCTGATCTCTCATACTGTCTCTGGCTCTGATCTCTCATACTGATTCTGGCTCTGATCTCTCATACTGAATCTGGCTCTGACCTATCAGTCTAATTCTGGCTCTGACCTCTCATACTTATTCTGGATCTGATCTCTCATACTGAATCTGGCTCTGACCTCTCAGTCTAATTCTGGCTCTGACCTCTCAGTCTAATTCTGGCTCTGATCTCTCTTCCTGATTCTGGCTCTGATCTCTCATACTGAATCTGGCTCTGATCTCTCATACTGAATCTGGCTCTGACCTCTCAGTCTAATTCTGGCTCTGATCTCTAATACTTATTCTGGATCTGATCTCTCATACTGAATCTGGCTCTGACCTATCAGTCCAATTCTGGCTCTGACCTCTCAAACTGAATCTGGCTCTGACCTCTTCAGTCTAATTCTGGCTCTGATCTCTCATACTTAATCTGGCTCTGACCTCTCAGTCTAATTCTGGCTCTAACCTCTCAGTCTAATTCTAGCTCTGACCTCTCAGTCTAATTCTGGCTCTGACCTCTCATACTGAATCTGGCTCTGACCTCTCAGTCTAATTCTGGCTCTGACCTCTCAGTCTAATTCTGGCTCTGATCTCTCACACTGAATCTGGCTCTGATCTCTCATACTGAATCTGGCTCTGATCTCTCATACTGAATCTGGCTCTGACCTCTCAGTCTAATTCTGGCTCTGATCTCTCATACTTATTCTGGATCTGATCTCTCATACTGAATCTGGCTCTGACCTATCAGTCCAATTCTGGCTCTGACCTCTCAAACTGAATCTGGCTCTGACCTCTCAGTCTAATTCTGGCTCTGACCTCTCATACTGAATCTGGCTCTGACCTCTCAGTCTAATTCTGGCTCTGATCTCTCATACTGTCTCTGGCTCTGATCTCTCATACTGATTCTGGCTCTGATCTCTCATACTGATTCTGGCTCTGATTTCTCATACTGAATCTGGCTCTGACCTCTCAGTCTAATTCTGGCTCTGATCTCTCATACTGATTCTGGCTCTGATCTCTCATACTGATTCTGGCTCTGATCTCTCACACTGATTCTGGCTCTGATCTCTCATACTGAATCTGGCTCTGACCTCTCAGTCTAATTCTGGCTCTGAACTCTCATACTGAATCTGGCTCTGACCTCTCAGTCTAATTCTGGCTCTGACCTCTCAGTCTAATTCTGGCACTGACCTCTCAGTCTAATTCTGGCTCTGACCTCTCATACTGAATCTGGCTCTGACCTCTCAGTCTAATTCTGGCTCTGACCTCTCATACTGACTCTGGCTCTGACCTCTCAGTCTAAGTCTGGCTCTAACCTCTCATACTGAATCTGGCTCTGATCTCTCATACTGATTCTGGCTCTGATCTCTCATACTGAATCTGGCTCTGACCTCTCAGTCTAATTCTGGCTCTGATCCTTCATACTGATTCTGGCTCTGATCTCTCAGTCTAATTCTGGCTCTGACCTCTCAGTCTAATTCTGGCTCTGATCTCTCATACTGAATCTGGCTCTGACCTCTCAGTCTA
>NW_027440842.1:0-58111 GCF_031893055.1 Leptodactylus fuscus | reverse complement strand
TCCCTCCTGGTGCCCTCACAGTATAACGTCCTCCTCCTGGTGCCCTCACAGTATAACGTTCCCTCCTGGTGCCCCCACAGTATAACCTCCCCCTCCTGGTGCCCCCACAGTATAATGTCCCCTCCTGGTGCCCTCACAGTATAACGTCCCCCCTCCTGGTGCTCTCACAGTATAACGTCCCCTCCTATTGTCCTCACAGTATAACGTCCCCCTCCTGGTGCCCCCACAGTATAACGTCCCCTCCTGGTGCCCTCACAGTATAACGTCCTCCTCCTGGTGCCCTCACAGTATAACGTCCCCTCCTGGTGCCCCCACAGTATAACCTCCCCCTCCTGGTGTCCTCACAGTATAACGTCCCCCTCCTGGTGCCCTCACAGTATAACGTCCCCCTCCTGGTGTCCTCACAGTATAACGTCCCCCCTCCTGGTGCCCCCACAGTATAACGTCCCCCTCCTGGTGCCCTCACAGTATAACGTCCCCCTCCTGGTGTCCTCACAGTATAACGTCCCCTCCTGGTGCCCCCACAGTATAACCTCCCCCTCCTGGTGCCCCCACAGTATAACGTCCCCCTCCTGGTGTCCTCACAGTATAACGTCCCCTCCTGGTGCCCCCACAGTATAACGTCCCCCTCCTGGTGCCCTCACAGTATAACGTCCCCCTCCTGGTGCCCCCACAGTATAACGTCCCCCTCCTGGTGTCCTCACAGTATAACGTCCCCTCCTGGTGCCCTCACAGTATAACGTCCCCCTCCTGGTGTCCTCACAGTATAACGTCCCCCTCCTGGTGCCCCCACAGTATAACGTCCCCCTCCTGGTGCCCTCACAGTATAACGTCCCCCTCCTGGTGTCCTCACAGTATAACGTCCCCCTCCTGGTGCCCTCACAGTATAACGTCCCCCTCCTGGTGTCCTCACAGTATAACGTCCCCCTCCTGGTGCCCCCACAGTATAACGTCCCCCTCCTGGTGTCCTCACAGTATAACATCCCCTCCTGGTGCCCTCACAGTATAACATCCCCTCCTGGTGCCCCCACAGTATAACGTCCCCCTCCTGGTGCCCTCACAGTATAACGTCCCCCTCCTGGTGTCCTCACAGTATAACGTCCCCTCCTGGTGCCCTCACAGTATAACGTCCCCCTCCTGGTGTCCTCACAGTATAACGTCCCCCTCCTGGTGCCCCCACAGTATAACGTCCCCCTCCTGGTGCCCTCACAGTATAACGTCCCCCTCCTGGTGCCCTCGACAGTATAACGTCCCCTCCTGGTGCCCTCACAGTATAACGTCCCCCCTCCTGGTGTCCTCACAGAATAACGTCCCCCTCCTGATGTCCTCACAGTATAACGTCCCCTCCTGGCGCCCTCACAGTATAACGTCCCCCTCCTGGTGTCCTCACAGTATAACGTCCCCTCCTGGCGCCCTCACAGTATAACGTCCCCCTCCTGATGTCCTCACAGTATAACGTCCCCTCCTGGCGCCCTCACAGTATAACGTCCCCTTCCTGGTGCCCCCACAGTATAACCTCCCCCTCCTGGTGCCCCCCACAGTATAACGTTCCCCTCCTGGTGCCCTCACAGTATAACCTCCCCCTCCTGGTGCCCTCACAGTATAACGTCCCCTCCTGGTGCCCCCACAGTATAACGTCCCCCTCCTGGTGCCCTCACAGTATAACCTCCCCCTCCTGGTGCCCTCACAGTATAACGTCCCCTCCTGGTGCCCTCACAGTATAACCTCCCCCTCCTGGTGCCCTCACAGTATAACCTCCCCCTCCTGGTGCCCTCACAGTATAACGTCCCCATCCTGGCGCCCTCACAGTATAACCTCCCCCTCCTGGTGTCCTCACAGTATAACCTCCCCCTCCTGGTGCCCTCACAGTATAACGTCCCCTCCTGGTGCCCTCACAGTATAACGTCCCCTCCTGGTGCCCCCACAGTATAATGTACTCCTCCTGGTGTCCTCACAGTATAATGTCCCCCTCCTGGTGCCCCCACAGTATAACGTCCCCCTCCTGGTGCCCCCACAGTATAACGTCCCCCCTCCTGGTGCCCTCACAGTATAACGTCCCCCTCCTGGTGCCCTCACAGTATAACGTCCCCCTCCTGGTGCTCCCACAGTATAATGTCCCCCTCCTGGTGCCCTCACAGTATAACGTCCCCCTCCTGGTGCCCTCACAGTATAACGTCCCCCTCCTGGTGCCCCCACAGTATAACGTCCCCCTCCTGGTGCCCTCACAGTATAACGTCCCCCTCCTGGTGCCCTCACAGTATAACGTCCCCCTCCTGGTGTCCTCACAGTATAACGTCCCCCTCCTGGTGTCCCTCACAGTATAACGTCCCCTCCTGGTGCCCTCACAGTATAACATCCCCTCCTGGTGCCCTCACAGTATAACGTCCCCCTCCTGGTGCCCTCACTGTATAACGTCCCCCTCCTGGTGCCCTCACAGTATAACGTCCCCCTCCTGGTGCCCTCACAGTATAATGTCCCCCTCCTGGTGCCCCCACAGTATAACGTCCCCCTCTTGGTGCCCCCACAGTATAACGTCCCCCTCCTGGTGCCCCTCACAGTATAACGTCCCCTCCTGGTGCCCCCACAGTATAACGTCCCCTCCTGGTGCCCTCACAGTATAACATCCCCCTCCTGGTGTCCCCACAGTATAACGTCCCCTCCTGGTGTCCCCACAGTATAACGTCCCCCTCCTGGTGCCCCCACAGTATAACGTCCCCCTCCTGGTGCCCTCACAGTATAATGTCCCCCTCCTGGTGCCCTCACAGTATAACGTCCCCTCCTGGTGCCCTCACAGTATAATGTGTCCCCCACAGTATAACGTCCCCCTCCTGGTGCCCCCAACAGTATAACGTCCCCCTCCTGGTGCCCTCACAGTATAATGTCCCCCTCCTGGTGCCCTCACAGTATAACGTCCCCTCCTGGTGCCCTCACAGTATAATGTCCCCCCTCCTGGTGCCCTCACAGTAGTAAACGTCCCCCTCCTGGTGCCCTCACAGTATAACGTCCCCTCCTCTTGCCCTCACAGTATAACGTCCCCCTCCTGGTGCCCTCACAGTATAACCTCCCCCTCCTGGTGCCCTCACAGTATAACCTCCCCCTCCTGGTGCCCTCACAGTATAACGTCCCCTCCTGGCGCCCTCACAGTATAACCTCCCCCTCCTGGTGTCCTCACAGTATAACCTCCCCCTCCTGGTGCCCTCACAGTATAACGTCCCCCTCCTGGTGCCCTCACAGTATAACGTCCCCTCCTGGTGCCCCCACAGTATAATGTACTCCTCCTGGTGTCCTCACAGTATAATGTCCCCCCTCCTGGTGCCCCCACAGTATAACGTCCCCCTCCTGGTGCCCCCACAGTATAACGTCCCCCTCCTGGTGCCCTCACAGTATAACGTCCCCCCTCCTGGTGCCCTCACAGTATAACGTCCCCCTCCTGGTGCTCCCACAGTATAATGTCCCCCTCCTGGTGCCCTCACAGTATAACGTCCCCCTCCTGGTGCCTCACAGTATAACGTCCCCCTCCTGGTGCCCCCACAGTATAACGTCCCCCTCCTGGTGCCCTCACAGTATAACGTCCCCCTCCTGGTGCCCTCACAGTATAACGTCCCCCCTCCTGGTGTCCTCACAGTATAACGTCCCCCTCCTGGTGTCCTCACAGTATAACGTCCCCTCCTGGTGCCCTCACAGTATAACGTCCCCTCCTGGTGCCCTCACAGTATAACGTCCCCCTCCTGGTGTCCTCACAGTATAACGTCCCCCTCCTGGTGCCCTCACAGTATAACGTCCCCCTCCTGGTGCCCTCACAGTATAACGTCCCCCTCCTGGTGCCCTCACAGTATAATGTCCCCTCCTGGTGCCCTCACTGTATAACGTCCCCTCCTGGTGCCCTCACAGTATAACGTCCCCTCCTGGTGCCCTCACTGTATAACGTCCCCCTCCTGGTGCCCTCACAGTATAACGTCCCCTCCTGGTGCCCTCACAGTATAACATCCCCCTCCTGGTGTCCCCAAGTATAACGTCCCCCTCCTGGTGCCCTCACAGTGATATAACATCCCCCTCCTGGTGTCCCCACAGTATAACGTCCCCCTCCTGGTGCCCTCACAGTATAACGTCCCCCTCCTGGTGCCCTCACAGTATAACGTCCCCCTCCTGGTGCCCCCACAGTATAACGTCCCCCCTCCTGGTGCCCTCACAGTATAACGTCCCCCTCCTGGTGCCTCCACAGTATAACGTCCCCTCCTGGTGCCCTCACAGTATAACGTCCCCCTCCTGGTGTCCTCACAGTATAACGTCCCCCTCCTGGTGCCCTCACAGTATAACGTCCCCCTCCTGGTGCCTCCACAGTATAACGTCCCCTCCTGTGCCCTCACAGTATAACGTCCCCCTCCTGGTGTCCTCACAGTATAACGTCCCCCTCCTGGTGTCCTCACAGTATAACGTCCCCCTCCTGGTGTCCCTCACAGTTATAACGTCCCCCTCCTGGTGCCCTCACAGTATAACGTCCCCCTCCTGGTGTCCTCACAGTATAACGTCCCCCTCCTGGTGTCCTCACAGTATAACGTCCCCCTCCTGGTGCCCTCACAGTATAACCTCCCCCTCCTGGTGCCCCCACAGTATAATGTCCCCCTCCTGGTGTCCTCACAGTATAACGTCCCCCTCCTGGTGCCCTCACTGTATAACGTCCCCCCTCCTGGTGCCCTCACAGTATAACGTCCCCCTCCTGGTGCCCTCACAGTATAATGTCCCCCTCCTGGTGCCCTCACAGTATAACGTTCCCTCCTGGTGCCCCTCACAGTATAATGTCCCCCTCCTGGTGCCCTCACAGTATAACGTCCCCTCCTGGTGCCCTCACAGTATAATGTCCCCCTCCTGGTGCCCTCACAGTATAACGTCCCCCTCCTGGTGCCCTCACAGTATAACGTCCCCCTCCTGGTGCCCTCACAGTATAACGTCCCCCTCCTGGTGCCCTCACAGTATAACGTCCCCCTCCTGGTGCCCTCACAGTATAATGTCCCCTCCTGGTGCCCTCACTGTATAACGTCCCCTCCTGGTGCCCTCACAGTATAACGTCCCCTCCTGGTGCCCTCACTGTATAACGTCCCCCTCCTGGTGCCCTCACAGTATAACGTCCCCTCCTGGTGCCCTCACAGTATAACGTCCCCTCCTGGTGCCCTCACAGTATAACATCCCCCTCCTGGTGTCCCCACAGTATAACGTCCCCCTCCTGGTGCCCTCACAGTATAACGTCCCCCTCCTGGTGCCCTCACAGTATAACGTCCCCCTCCTGGTGCCCCCACAGTATAATGTCCCCCCTCCTGGTGCCCTCACAGTATAACGTCCCCCTCCTGGTGTCCTCACAGTATAACGTCCCCCTCCTGGTGCCCTCACAGTATAACGTCCCCCTCCTGGTGCCTCCACAGTATAACGTCCCCCTCCTGGTGCCCTCACAGTATAACGTCCCCCTCCTGGTGTCCTCACAGTATAACGTCCCCCTCCTGGTGCCCTCACAGTATAACGTCCCCCTCCTGGTGCCTCCACAGTATAACGTCCCCCTCCTGGTGCCCTCACAGTATAACGTCCCCCTCCTGGTGTCCTCACAGTATAACGTCCCCCTCCTGGCGCCCTCACAGTATAACGTCCCCCTCCTGGTGTCCTCACAGTATAACGTCCCCCCTCCTGGTGTCCTCACAGTATAACGTCCCCCTCCTGGTGTCCTCACAGTATAACGTCCCCCTCCTGGTGTCCTCACAGTATAACGTCCCCTCCTGGCGCCCTCACAGTATAACGTCCCCCTCCTGGTGTCCTCACAGTATAACGTCCCCCTCCTGGTGTCCTCACAGTATAACGTCCCCCTCCTGGTGTCCTCACAGTATAACGTCCCCCTCCTGGTGCCCTCACAGTATAACGTCCCCCTCCTGGTGTCCTCACAGTATAACGTCCCCCTCCTGGTGTCCTCACAGTATAACGTCCCCCTCCTGGTGCCCTCACAGTATAACCTCCCCCTCCTGGTGCCCTCACAGTATAATGTCCCCCTCCTGGTGCCCTCACAGTATAACGTTCCCCCCTGGTGCCCTCACAGTATAATGTCCCCCTCCTGGTGCCCTCACAGTATAACGTCCCCTCCTGGTGCCCTCACAGTATAATGTCCCCCTCCTGGTGCCCTCACAGTATAACGTCCCCCTCCTGGTGCCCTCACAGTATAACGTCCCCTCCTCTTGCCCTCACAGTATAACGTCCCCCTCCTGGTGCCCTCACTGTATAACGTCCCCCTCCTGGTGCCCTCACAGTATAACGTCCCCTCCTGGTGCCCTCACAGTATAATGTCCCCCTCCTGGTGCCCTCACTGTATAACGTCCCCCTCCTGGTGCCCTCACAGTATAATGTCCCCCTCCTGGTGCCCTCACAGTATAACGTCCCCTCCTGGTGCCCTCACAGTATAACGTCCCCCTCCTGGTGCCCTCACTGTATAACGTCCCCCTCCTGGTGCCCTCACAGTATAACGTCCCCTCCTGGTGCCCTCACAGTATAATGTCCCCCTCCTGGTGCCCTCACTGTATAACGTCCCCCTCCTGGTGCCCTCACAGTATAACGTCCCCCTCCTGGTGCCCTCACAGTATAATGTCCCCCTCCTGGTGCCCCCACAGTATAACGTCCCCCTCTTGGTGCCCCCACAGTATAACGTCCCCCTCCTGGTGCCCTCACAGTATAACGTCCCCTCCTGGTGCCCCCACAGTATAACGTCCCCTCCTGGTGCCCTCACAGTATAACATCCCCCTCCTGGTGTCCCCACAGTATAACGTCCCCTCCTGGTGTCCCCACAGTATAACGTCCCCCTCCTGGTGCCCCCACAGTATAACGTCCCCCTCCTGGTGCCCTCACAGTATAATGTCCCCCTCCTGGTGCCCTCACAGTATAACGTCCCCTCCTGGTGCCCTCACAGTATAATGTCCCCCTCCTGGTGCCCTCACAGTATAACGTCCCCCTCCTGGTGCCCTCACAGTATAACGTCCCCTCCTCTTGCCCTCACAGTATAACGTCCCCCTCCTGGTGCCCTCACTGTATAACGTCCCCCTCCTGGTGCCCTCACAGTATAACGTCCCCTCCTGGTGCCCTCACAGTATAATGTCCCCCTCCTGGTGCCCTCACAGTATAACGTCCCCCTCCTGGTGCCCTCACAGTATAATGTCCCCCTCCTGGTGCCCTCACAGTATAACGTCCCCCTCCTGGTGCCCTCACAGTATAACGTCCCCCTCCTGGTGCCCTCACTGTATAACGTCCCCCTCCTGGTGCCCTCACAGTATAACGTCCCCTCCTGGTGCCCTCACAGTATAATGTCCCCCTCCTGGTGCCCTCACTGTATAACGTCCCCCTCCTGGTGCCCTCACAGTATAACGTCCCCCTCCTGGTGCCCTCACAGTATAATGTCCCCCTCCTGGTGCCCCCCACAGTATAACGTCCCCCTCTTGGTGGCCCCCACAGTATAACGTCCCCCTCCTGGTGCCCTCACTGTATAACGTCCCCCTCCTGGTGCCCTCACAGTATAACGTCCCCCTCCTGGTGCCCTCACAGTATAACGTCCCCTCCTGGTGCCCTCACTGTATAATGTCCCCCTCCTGGTGCCCTCACTGTATAACGTCCCCTCCTGGTGCCCCCACAGTATAACGTCCCCTCCTGGTGCCCTCACAGTATAACATCCCCCTACTGGTGTCCCCACAGTATAACGTCCCCCTCCTGGTGCCCTCACAGTATAACGTCCCCCTCCTGGTGCCCCCACAGTACAGTATACTGGTGTGTATGATACTATACATTACTATGCTATATATTACCCTGCACGTTTGTACTGTAGTATTTCGTGCCCCCATCTGGGCTAATAAGGTTCTTCTCATATATAATAGACCTGGTAGTGATTGGATACCCGCTGGCACCTTGCAGCCATGTCTTGGGGTGCCAATGGGCTGAGAGAGGGGGCTCTTCCTGCACTCTAACCACATAGATGTTACAGCAAAGACTATGGCATCTGAGGGGTTACAGAGCAGTCTATGGAGGTCCCTACAGGTGTAGGTCCCATGCCCTATGCTCTTGGCTGCGGTAGTATGTTACATGTTGGCTGCCATGTTGCCTTGGCTGGGGTAATTACATCTAGGGCTGGGCGGTGACCTGACCCCTCCAATAGCCCCAATGTGTGACTTACCTGTCCTGAAGCCGGTGATGGTGACTCTAGATACTGGTTGGATGGTGGTGGTTGAGGAACACCTATAACAGACATGACATGTGTTAGTGAGCGGGTAACAACGTCGGGGGGCGCAGGGTCTCTGCCGCGTTACAGGGATTTAACCATTGAGTTGCCATGCTGAGATACCCGCCATAGTAATGTCACTACAACATAGGGAACCTGCCAAACACTGCAGTAGATCCCAGTCCATGGCACAAGTCATCCAGTGATCTCAGGATGGGGGTTTAGAATAGGTTAAGACATTTTTTAAGAGGTTTTAAAAATATTCAAACCCCTCCCCCCCCCTTTCCCTAAATAGCATTGTATGGGAAAAATCATCGCAAAAAGTCAGGAAATGTCTGATATTACGGAGTCCTATATAGGATAACTTCATTAGGTCCTTCTATAGGGACTTACAGATGGAGGAGACAAGACTGGGGAGGGGGCGGCATAGAGGCAACGACATCATGGGGTGATAGATACAGAGGGTAATAACACTGGGGTCATCCTGCAGGTAGTCTGTAACCACTAGGGGCCCCTGCTGTTCTCCTCCATGTAGTCTGTGACCACTAGGGGCCCCTGCTGTTCTCCTCTATGTAGTCTGTGACCACTAGGGGCCCCTGCTGTTCTCCTCCATGTAGTCTGTAACCACTAGGGGCCCCTGCTGTTCTCCTACATGTAGTCTGTAACCACTAGGGGCCCCTGCTGTTCTCCTCCATGTAGTCTGTAACCACTAGGGGCCCCTGCTGTTCTCCTCTATGTAGTCTGTGACCACTAGGGGCCCCTGCTGTTCTCCTACATGTAGTCTGTAACCACTAGGGGCCCCTGCTGTTCTCCTCTATGTAGTCTGTAACCACTAGGGGCCCCTGCTGTTCTCCTCTATGTAGTCTGTAACCACTAGGGGCCCCTGCTGTTCTCCTCCATGTAGTCTGTAACCACTAGGGGCCCCTGCTGTTCTCCTCCATGTAGTCTGTAACCACTATTGGCCCCTGCTGTTCTCCTCCATGTAGTCTGTAACCACTAGGGGCCCCTGCTGTTCTCCTCTATGTAGTCTGTAACCACTAGGGGCCCCTGCTGTTCTCCTCCATGTAGTCTGTAACCACTATTGGCCCCTGCTGTTCTCCTCCATGTAGTCTGTAACCACTAGGGGCCCCTGCTGTTCTCCTCCATGTAGTCTGTAACCACTAGGGGCCCCTGCTGTTCTCCTCCATGTAGTCTGTAACCACTAGGGGCCCCTGCTGTTCTCCTCCATGTAGTCTGTAACCACTAGGGGCCCCTGCTGTTCTCCTCCATGTAGTCTGTAACCACTAGGGGCCCCTGCTGTTCTCCTCCATGTAGTCTGTAACCACTAGGGGCCCCTACTGTTATCCTCCATGTAGTCTGTAACCACTATTGGCCCCTGCTGTTCTCCTCCATGTAGTCTGTAACCACTATTGGCCCCTGCTGTTCTCCTCCATGTAGTCTGTGACCACTAGGGGCCCCTGCTGTTATCCTCCATGTAGTCTGTGACCACTAGGGGCCCCTGCTGTTCTCCTCCATGTAGTCTGTAACCACTAGGGGCCCCTGCTGTTCTCCTCCATGTAGTCTGTGACCACTAGGGGCCCCTGCTGTTCTCCTCCATGTAGTCTGTAACCACTAGGGGCCCCTGCTGTTCTCCTCCATGTAGTCTGTAACCAATAGGGGCCCCTGCTGTTCTCCTCCATGTAGTCTGTAACCACTAGGGGCCCCTGCTGTTCTCCTACATGTAGTCTGTAACCACTAGGGGCCCCTGCTGTTCTCCTCCATGTAGTCTGTAACCACTAGGGGCCCCTGCTGTTCTCCTCCATGTAGTCTGTGACCACTAGGGGCCCCTGCTGTTATCCTCCATGTAGTCTGTGACCACTAGGGGCCCCTGCTGTTCTCCTACATGTAGTCTGTAACCACTAGGGGCCCCTGCTGTTCTCCTCCATGTAGTCTGTGACCACTAGGGGCCCCTGCTGTTCTCCTCTATGTAGTCTGTAACCACTAGGGGCCCCTGCTGTTCTCCTCCATGTAGTCTGTGACCACTAGGGGCCCCTGCTGTTATCCTCCATGTAGTCTGTGACCACTAGGGGCCCCTGCTGTTCTCCTACATGTAGTCTGTAACCACTAGGGGCCCCTGCTGTTCTCCTACATGTAGTCTGTGACCACTAGGGGCCCCTGCTGTTCTCCTCCATGTAGTCTGTGACCACTAGGGGGCCCCTGCTGTTATCCTCCATGTAGTCTGTAACCACTAGGGGCCCCTGCTGTTCTCCTCTATGTAGTCTGTAACCACTAGGGGCCCCTGCTGTTCTCCTCTATATAGTCTGTAACCACTAGGGGCCCCTGCTGTTCTCCTCCATGTAGTCTGTGACCACTAGGGGCCCCTGCTGTTCTCCTCCATGTAGTCTGTAACCACTAGGGGCCCCTGCTGTTCTCCTCCATGTAGTCTGTGACCACTAGGGGCCCCTGCTGTTCTCCTCCATGTAGTCTGTAACCAGTAGGGGCCCCTGCTGTTCTCCTCCATGTAGTCTGTAACCACTAGGGGCCCCTGCTGTTCTCCTCCATGTAGTCTGTAACCACTAGGGGCCCCTGCTGTTCTCCTCTATGTAGTCTGTGACCACTAGGGGCCCCTGCTGTTCTCCTCTATGTAGTCTGTAACCACTAGGGGCCCCTGCTGTTCTCCTCCATGTAGTCTGTAACCACTAGGGGCCCCTGCTGTTCTCCTCCATGTAGTCTGTGACCACTAGGGGCCCCTGCTGTTCTCCTACATGTAGTCTGTGACCACTAGGGGCCCCTGCTGTTCTCCTACATGTAGTCTGTGACCACTAGGGGCCCCTGCTGTTCTCCTCTATGTAGTCTGTGACCACTAGGGGCCCTGCTAATCTCCTCTATGTAGTCTGTGACCACTAGGGGCCCCTGCTCTTCTCCTCCATGTAGTCTGTGACCACTAGGGGCCCCTGCTCTTCTCCTCCATGTAGTCTGTAACCACTAGGGGCCCCTGCTCTTCTCCTCCATGTAGTCTGTGACCACTAGGGGCCCCTGCTGTTCTCCTCCATGTAGTCTGTGACCACTAGGGGCCCCTGCTGTTCTCCTCCATGTAGTCTGTAACCACTAGGGGCCCCTGCTGTTCTCCTCCATGTAGTCTGTAACCACTAGGGGCCCCTGCTGTTCTCCTCCATGTAGTCTGTGACCACTAGGGGCCCCTGCTGTTCTCCTCCATGTAGTCTGTAACCACTAGGGGCCCCTGCTGTTCTCCTCTATGTAGTCTGTAACCACTAGGGGCCCCTGCTGTTCTCCTCCATGTAGTCTGTAACCACTAGGGGCCCCTGCTGTTCTCCTCCATGTAGTCTGTAACCACTAGGGGCCCCTGCTGTTCTCCTCCATGTAGTCTGTAACCACTAGGGGCCCCTGCTGTTCTCCTCCATGTAGTCTGTAACCACTAGGGGCCCCTGCTGTTCTCCTCCATGTAGTCTGTAACCACTAGGGGCCCCTGCTGTTCTCCTCTATGTAGTCTGTGACCACTAGGGGCCCCTGCTCTTCTCCTCCATGTAGTCTGTAACCACTAGGGGCCCCTGCTGTTCTCCTCCATGTAGTCTGTAACCACTAGGGGCCCCTGCTGTTCTCCTCTATGTAGTCTGTAACCACTAGGGGCCCCTGCTGTTCTCCTCCATGTAGTCTGTGACCACTAGGGGCCCCTGCTGTTCTCCTCCATGTAGTCTGTGACCACTAGGGGCCCCTGCTGTTTTCCTCTATGTAGTCTGTAAGAACTAGGGGCCCCTGCTGTTCTCCTCTATGTAGTCTGTAACCACTAGGGGCCCCTGCTGTTCTCCTCCATGTAGTCTGTAACCACTAGGGGCCCCTGCTGTTCTCCTCCATGTAGTCTGTGACCACTAGGGGCCCCTGCTGTTCTCCTCCATGTAGTCTGTAACCACTAGGGGCCCCTGCTGTTCTCCTCCATGTAGTCTGTGACCACTAGGGGCCCCTGCTGTTCTCCTCCATGTAGTCTGTAACCAGTAGGGGCCCCTGCTGTTCTCCTCCATGTAGTCTGTAACCACTAGGGGCCCCTGCTGTTCTCCTCCATGTAGTCTGTAACCACTAGGGGCCCCTGCTGTTCTCCTCTATGTAGTCTGTGACCACTAGGGGCCCCTGCTGTTCTCCTCTATGTAGTCTGTAACCACTAGGGGCCCCTGCTGTTCTCCTCCATGTAGTCTGTAACCACTAGGGGCCCCTGCTGTTCTCCTCCATGTAGTCTGTGACCACTAGGGGCCCCTGCTGTTCTCCTACATGTAGTCTGTGACCACTAGGGGCCCCTGCTGTTCTCCTCTATGTAGTCTGTGACCACTAGGGGCCCTGCTAATCTCCTCTATGTAGTCTGTGACCACTAGGGGCCCCTGCTCTTCTCCTCCATGTAGTCTGTGACCACTAGGGGCCCCTGCTGTTCTCCTCCATGTAGTCTGTAACCACTAGGGGCCCCTGCTCTTCTCCTCCATGTAGTCTGTGACCACTAGGGGCCCCTGCTGTTCTCCTCCATGTAGTCTGTGACCACTAGGGGCCCCTGCTGTTCTCCTCCATGTAGTCTGTAACCACTAGGGGCCCCTGCTGTTCTCCTCCATGTAGTCTGTGACCACTAGGGGCCCCTGCTGTTCTCCTCCATGTAGTCTGTGACCACTAGGGGCCCCTGCTGTTCTCCTCCATGTAGTCTGTAACCACTAGGGGCCCCTGCTGTTCTCCTCTATGTAGTCTGTAACCACTAGGGGCCCCTGCTGTTCTCCTCCATGTAGTCTGTAACCACTAGGGGCCCCTGCTGTTCTCCTCCATGTAGTCTGTAACCACTAGGGGCCCCTGCTGTTCTCCTCCATGTAGTCTGTAACCACTAGGGGCCCCTGCTGTTCTCCTCCATGTAGTCTGTAACCACTAGGGGCCCCTGCTGTTCTCCTCCATGTAGTCTGTAACCACTAGGGGCCCCTGCTGTTCTCCTCTATGTAGTCTGTGACCACTAGGGGCCCCTGCTCTTCTCCTCCATGTAGTCTGTAACCACTAGGGGCCCCTGCTGTTCTCCTCCATGTAGTCTGTAACCACTAGGGGCCCCTGCTGTTCTCCTCCATGTAGTCTGTGACCACTAGGGGCCCCTGCTGTTCTCCTCCATGTAGTCTGTGACCACTAGGGGCCCCTGCTGTTCTCCTCCATGTAGTCTGTGACCACTAGGGGCCCCTGCTGTTCTCCTCCATGTAGTCTGTGACCACTAGGGGCCCCTGCTGTTTTCCTCTATGTAGTCTGTAAGAACTAGGGGCCCCTGCTGTTCTCCTCTATGTAGTCTGTAACCACTAGGGGCCCCTGCTGTTCTCCTCTATGTAGTCTGTAACCACTAGGGGCCCCTGCTGTTCTCCTCCATGTAGTCTGTAACCACTAGGGGCCCCTGCTGTTCTCCTCCATGTAGTCTGTAACCACTAGGGGCCCCTGCTGTTCTCCTCCATGTAGTCTGTAACCACTAGGGGCCCCTGCTGTTCTCCTCCATGTAGTCTGTAACCACTAGGGGCCCCTGCTGTTCTCCTCCATGTAGTCTGTAACCAGTAGGGGCCCCTGCTGTTCTCCTCCATGTAGTCTGTGACCACTAGGGGCCCCTGCTCTTCTCCTCCATGTAGTCTGTAACCACTAGGGGCCCCTGCTGTTCTCCTCCATGTAGTCTGTAACCTCTAGGGGCCCCTGCTGTTCTCCTCCATGTAGTCTGTGACCACTAGGGGCCCCTGCTGTTCTCCTCTATGTAGTCTGTAACCACTAGGGGCCCCTGCTGTTCTCCTCTATGTAGTCTGTGACCACTAGGGGCCCCTGCTGTTATCCTCCATGTAGTCTGTGACCACTAGGGGCCCCTGCTGTTCTCCTCCATGTAGTCTGTGACCACTAGGGGCCCCTGCTGTTCTCCTCTATGCAGTCTGTAACCACTAGGGGCCCCTGCTGTTCTCCTCTATGTAGTCTGTAACCACTAGGGGCCCCTGCTCTTCTCCTCCATGTAGTCTGTGACCACTAGGGGCCCCTGCTGTTCTCCTCTATATAGTCTGTGACAACTAGGGGCCCCTGCTGGTCTCCTCTATGTAGTCTGTAACCACTAGGGGCCCCTGCTGTTCTCCTCCATGTAGTCTGTGACCACTAGGGGCCCCTGCTGTTCTCCTCTATGTAGTCTGTGACCACTAGGGGCCCCTGCTGTTCTCCTCTATGTAGTCTGTGACCACTAGGGGCCCCTGCTGTTCTCCTCCATGTAGTCTGTGACCACTAGGGGCCCCTGCTGTTCTCCTTCATGTAGTCTGTGACCACTAGGGGCCCCTACTGTTCTCCTCCATGTAGTCTGTAACCACTAGGGGCCCCTGCTGTTCTCCTCCATGTAGTCTGTAACCACTAGGGGGCCCTGCTGTTCTCCTCCATGTAGTCTGTGACCACTATTGGCCCCTGCTCTTCTCCTCTATGTAGTCTGTAACCACTAGGGGCCCCTGCTGTTCTCCTCCATGTAGTCTGTGACCACTAGGGGCCCCTGCTCTTCTCCTCTATGTAGTCTGTAACCACTAGGGGCCCCTACTGTTCTCCTCCATGTAGTCTGTAACCACTAGGGGCCCCTGCTGTTCTCCTCCATGTAGTCTGTGACCACTAGGGGCCCCTACTGTTCTCCTCCATGTAGTCTGTAACCACTAGGGGCCCCTGCTGTTCTCCTCCATGTAGTCTGTAACCACTAGGGGCCCCTGCTCTTCTCCTCTATGTAGTCTGTAACCACTAGGGGCCCCTGCTCTTCTCCTCCATGTAGTCTGTAACCACTAGGGGCCCCTGCTCTTCTCCTCCATGTAGTCTGTAACCACTAGGGGCCCCTACTGTTCTCCTCTATGTAGTCTGTAACCACTAGGGGCCCCTGCTGTTCTCCTCTATGCAGTCTGTGACCACTAGGGGCCCTTTCTGTTCTCCTCTATGTAGTCTGTGACCACTATTGGCCCCTGCTGTTCTCCTCTATGTAGTCTGTGACCACTAGGGGCCCCTGCTGTTCTCCTCCATGTAGTCTGTAACCACTAGGGGCCCCTGCTGTTCTCCTCTATGTAGTCTGTGACCACTAGGGGCCCCTGCTGTTCTCCTCCATGTAGTCTGTAACCACTAGGGGCCCCTGCTGTTCTCCTCTATGTAGTCTGTAACCACTAGGGGCCCCTGCTGTTCTCCTCTATGTAGTCTGTAACCACTAGGGGCCCCTGCTGTTCTCCTCCATGTAGTCTGTAACCACTAGGGGCCCCTGCTGTTCTCCTCCATGTAGTCTGTAACCACTAGGGGCCCCTGCTGTTCTCCTCCATGTAGTCTGTAACCACTAGGGGCCCCTGCTGTTCTCCTCCATGTAGTCTGTAACCACTAGGGGCCCCTGCTGTTCTCCTCCATGTAGTCTGTAACCACTAGGGGCCCCTGCTGTTCTCCTCTATGTAGTCTGTAACCACTAGGGGCCCCTGCTGTTCTCCTCCATGTAGTCTGTGACCACTAGGGGCCCCTGCTCTTCTCCTCCATGTAGTCTGTGACCACTAGGGGCCCCTGCTGTTCTCCTCTATGTAGTCTGTAACCACTAGGGGCCCCTGCTGTTCTCCTCTATGTAGTCTGTAACCACTAGGGGCCCCTGCTGTTCTCCTCTATGTAGTCTGTAACCACTAGGGGCCCCTGCTGTTCTCCTCCATGTAGTCTGTAACCACTATTGGCCCCTGCTGTTCTCCTACATGTAGTCTGTAACCACTAGGGGCCCCTGCTGTTCTCCTCTATGTAGTCTGTAACCACTAGGGGCCCCTGCTGTTCTCCTCCATGTAGTCTGTAACCACTAGGGGCCCCTGCTGTTCTCCTCCATGTAGTCTGTAACCACTAGGGGCCCCTGCTGTTCTCCTCCATGTAGTCTGTAACCACTAGGGGCCCCTGCTGTTCTCCTCTATGTAGTCTGTAACCACTAGGGGCCCCTGCTGTTCTCCTCTATGTAGTCTGTAACCACTAGGGGCCCCTGCTGTTCTCCTCCATGTAGTCTGTAACCACTAGGGGCCCCTGCTGTTCTCCTCTATGTAGTCTGTAACCACTAGGGGCCCCTGCTGTTCTCCTCCATGTAGTCTGTAACCACTAGGGGCCCCTGCTGTTCTCCTCCATGTAGTCTGTGACCACTAGGGGCCCCTGCTCTTCTCCTCTATGTAGTCTGTGACCACTAGGGGCCCCTGCTCTTCTCCTCTATGTAGTCTGTGACCACTAGGGGCCCCTGCTCTTCTCCTCTATGTAGTCTGTAACCACTAGGGGCCCCTGCTGTTCTCCTCCATGTAGTCTGTAACCACTAGGGGCCCCTGCTCTTCTCCTCTATGTAGTCTGTGACCACTAGGGGCCCCTGCTGTTCTCCTCCATGTAGTCTGTAACCACTAGGGGCCCCTGCTCTTCTCCTCTATGTAGTCTGTGACCACTAGGGGCCCCTGCTCTTCTCCTCTATGTAGTCTGTAACCACTAGGGGCCCCTGCTGTTCTCCTCCATGTAGTCTGTAACCACTAGGGGCCCCTGCTGTTCTCCTCTATGTAGTCTGTAACCACTAGGGGCCCCTGCTGTTCTCCTCCATGTAGTCTGTAACCACTAGGGGCCCCTGCTCTTCTCCTCTATGTAGTCTGTGACCACTAGGGGCCCCTGCTCTTCTCCTCCATGTAGTCTGTAACCACTAGGGGCCCCTGCTGTTCTCCTCTATGTAGTCTGTAACCACTAGGGGCCCCTGCTGTTCTCCTCTATGTAGTCTGTGACCACTATTGGCCCCTGCTGTTCTCCTCTATGTAGTCTGTGACCACTAGGGGCCCCTGCTGTTCTCCTCCATGTAGTCTGTAACCACTATTGGCCCCTGCTGTTCTCCTCCATGTAGTCTGTAACCACTATGGGCCCCTGCTGTTCTCCTCCATGTAGTCTGTGACCACTAGGGGCCCCTGCTCTTCTCCTCCATGTAGTCTGTAACCACTAGGGGCCCCTGCTGTTCTCCTCCATGTAGTCTGTAACCACTAGGGGCCCCTGCTGTTCTCCTACATGTAGTCTATAACCACTAGGGGCCCCTGCTGTTCTCCTCTATGTAGTCTGTAACCACTAGGGGCCCCTGCTGTTCTCCTCCATGTAGTCTGTGACCACTAGGGGCCCCTGCTGTTATCCTCCATGTAGTCTGTGACCACTAGGGGCCCCTGCTGTTCTCCTACATGTAGTCTGTAACCACTAGGGGCCCCTGCTGTTCTCCTACATGTAGTCTGTAACCACTAGGGGCCCCTGCTGTTCTCCTCTATGTAGTCTGTAACCACTAGGGGCCCCTGCTGTTCTCCTCCATGTAGTCTGTGACCACTAGGGGCCCCTGCTGTTATCCTCCATGTAGTCTGTGACCACTAGGGGCCCCTGCTGTTCTCCTACATGTAGTCTGTAACCACTAGGGGCCCCTGCTGTTCTCCTACATGTAGTCTGTGACCACTAGGGGCCCCTGCTGTTCTCCTCCATGTAGTCTGTGACCACTAGGGGCCCCTGCTGTTATCCTCCATGTAGTCTGTAACCACTAGGGGCCCCTGCTGTTCTCCTCTATGTAGTCTGTAACCACTAGGGGCCCCTGCTGTTCTCCTCTATATAGTCTGTAACCACTAGGGGCCCCTGCTGTTCTCCTCCATGTAGTCTGTGACCACTAGGGGCCCCTGCTGTTCTCCTCCATGTAGTCTGTAACCACTAGGGGCCCCTGCTGTTCTCCTCCATGTAGTCTGTGACCACTAGGGGCCCCTGCTGTTCTCCTCCATGTAGTCTGTAACCAGTAGGGGCCCCTGCTGTTCTCCTCCATGTAGTCTGTAACCACTAGGGGCCCCTGCTGTTCTCCTCTATGTAGTCTGTGACCACTAGGGGCCCCTGCTGTTCTCCTCTATGTAGTCTGTAACCACTAGGGGCCCCTGCTGTTCTCCTCCATGTAGTCTGTAACCACTAGGGGCCCCTGCTGTTCTCCTCCATGTAGTCTGTGACCACTAGGGGCCCCTGCTGTTCTCCTACATGTAGTCTGTGACCACTAGGGGCCCCTGCTGTTCTCCTCTATGTAGTCTGTGACCACTAGGGGCCCTGCTAATCTCCTCTATGTAGTCTGTGACCACTAGGGGCCCCTGCTCTTCTCCTCCATGTAGTCTGTGACCACTAGGGGCCCCTGCTGTTCTCCTCCATGTAGTCTGTAACCACTAGGGGCCCCTGCTCTTCTCCTCCATGTAGTCTGTGACCACTAGGGGCCCCTGCTGTTCTCCTCCATGTAGTCTGTGACCACTAGGGGCCCCTGCTGTTCTCCTCCATGTAGTCTGTAACCACTAGGGGCCCCTGCTGTTCTCCTCCATGTAGTCTGTAACCACTAGGGGCCCCTGCTGTTCTCCTCCATGTAGTCTGTGACCACTAGGGGCCCCTGCTGTTCTCCTCCATGTAGTCTGTAACCACTAGGGGCCCCTGCTGTTCTCCTACATGTAGTCTGTAACCACTAGGGGCCCCTGCTGTTCTCCTCCATGTAGTCTGTAACCACTAGGGGCCCCTGCTGTTCTCCTCCATGTAGTCTGTAACCACTAGGGGCCCCTGCTGTTCTCCTCCATGTAGTCTGTAACCACTAGGGTCCCCTGCTGTTCTCCTCTATGTAGTCTGTGACCACTAGGGGCCCCTGCTGTTCTCCTCTATGTAGTCTGTGACCACTAGGGGCCCCTGCTGTTCTCCTCCATGTAGTCTGTAACCACTAGGGGCCCCTGCTGTTCTCCTCCATGTAGTCTGTAACCACTAGGGGCCCCTGCTGCTCTCCTCCATGTAGTCTGTAACCACTAGGGGCCCCTGCTGTTCTCCTCCATGTAGTCTGTAACCACTAGGGTCCCCTGCTGTTCTCCTCTATGTAGTCTGTGACCACTAGGGGCCCCTGCTGTTCTCCTCTATGTAGTCTGTAACCACTAGGGGCCCCTGCTGCTCTCCTCCATGTAGTCTGTAACCACTAGGGGCCCCTGCTGTTCTCCTCCATGTAGTCTGTAACCACTAGGGTCCCCTGCTGTTCTCCTCTATGTAGTCTGTGACCACTAGGGGCCCCTGCTGTTCTCCTCCATGTAGTCTGTAACCACTAGGGGCCCCTGCTGCTCTCCTCCATGTAGTCTGTAACCACTAGGGGCCCCTGCTGTTCTCCTCCATGTAGTCTGTAACCACTAGGGGCCCCTGCTGTTCTCCTCTATGTAGTCTGTAACCACTAGGGGCCCCTGCTGTTCTCCTCCATGTAGTCTGTGACCACTAGGGGCCCCTGCTGTTCTCCTCCATGTAGTCTGTGACCACTAGGGGCCCCTGCTGTTTTCCTCTATGTAGTCTGTAAGAACTAGGGGCCCCTGCTGTTCTCCTCTATGTAGTCTGTAACCACTAGGGGCCCCTGCTGTTCTCCTCTATGTAGTCTGTAACCACTAGGGGCCCCTGCTGTTCTCCTCCATGTAGTCTGTAACCACTAGGGGCCCCTGCTGTTCTCCTCCATGTAGTCTGTAACCACTAGGGGCCCCTGCTGTTCTCCTCCATGTAGTCTGTAACCACTAGGGGCCCCTGCTGTTCTCCTCTATGTAGTCTGTGACCACTAGGGGCCCCTGCTCTTCTCCTCCATGTAGTCTGTAACCAGTAGGGGCCCCTGCTGTTCTCCTCCATGTAGTCTGTAACCACTAGGGGCCCCTGCTGTTCTCCTCTATGTAGTCTGTGACCACTAGGGGCCCCTGCTCTTCTCCTCCATGTAGTCTGTAACCAGTAGGGGCCCCTGCTGTTCTCCTCCATGTAGTCTGTGACCACTAGGGGCCCCTGCTCTTCTCCTCCATGTAGTCTGTAACCACTAGGGGCCCCTGCTGTTCTCCTCCATGTAGTCTGTAACCACTAGGGGCCCCTGCTGTTCTCCTCCATGTAGTCTGTGACCACTAGGGGCCCCTGCTGTTCTCCTCTATGTAGTCTGTAACCACTAGGGGCCCCTGCTGTTCTCCTCTATGTAGTCTGTGACCACTAGGGGCCCCTGCTGTTCTCCTCCATGTAGTCTGTGACCACTAGGGGCCCCTGCTGTTCTCCTCTATGCAGTCTGTAACCACTAGGGGCCCCTGCTGTTCTCCTCTATGTAGTCTGTGACCACTAGGAGCCCCTGCTGTTCTCCTCCATGTAGTCTGTGACCACTAGGGGCCCCTGCTGTTCTCCTCTATGCAGTCTGTAACCACTAGGGGCCCCTGCTGTTCTCCTCTATGTAGTCTGTAACCACTAGGGGCCCCTGCTCTTCTCCTCCATGTAGTCTGTGACCACTAGGGGCCCCTGCTGTTCTCCTCTATATAGTCTGTGACAACTAGGGGCCCCTGCTGGTCTCCTCTATGTAGTCTGTAACCACTAGGGGCCCCTGCTGTTCTCCTCCATGTAGTCTGTGACCACTAGGGGCCCCTGCTGTTCTCCTTCATGTAGTCTGTGACCACTAGGGGCCCCTACTGTTCTCCTCCATGTAGTCTGTAACCACTAGGGGCCCCTGCTGTTCTCCTCCATGTAGTCTGTAACCACTAGGGGGCCCTGCTGTTCTCCTCCATGTAGTCTGTGACCACTAGGGGCCCCTACTGTTCTCCTCCATGTAGTCTGTAACCACTAGGGGGCCCTGCTGTTCTCCTCCATGTAGTCTGTAACCACTAGGGGCCCCTACTGTTCTCCTCTATGTAGTCTGTAACCACTAGGGGTCCCTGCTGTTCTCCTCTATGTAGTCTGTGACCACTAGGGGCCCTTGCTGTTCTCCTCTATGTAGTCTGTGACCACTATTGGCCCCTGCTGTTCTCCTCTATGTAGTCTGTGACCACTAGGGGCCCCTGCTGTTCTCCTCCATGTAGTCTGTAACCACTAGGGGCCCCTGCTGTTCTCCTCTATGTAGTCTGTGACCACTAGGGGCCCCTGCTGTTCTCCTCCATGTAGTCTGTAACCACTAGGGGCCCCTGCTGTTCTCCTCTATGTAGTCTGTAACCACTAGGGGCCCCTGCTGTTCTCCTCTATGTAGTCTGTAACCACTAGGGGCCCCTGCTGTTCTCCTCCATGTAGTCTGTAACCACTAGGGGCCCCTGCTGTTCTCCTCCATGTAGTCTGTAACCACTAGGGGCCCCTGCTGTTCTCCTCTATGTAGTCTGTAACCACTAGGGGCCCCTGCTGTTCTCCTCCATGTAGTCTGTGACCACTAGGGGCCCCTGCTCTTCTCCTCCATGTAGTCTGTGACCACTAGGGGCCCCTGCTGTTCTCCTCTATGTAGTCTGTAACCACTAGGGGCCCCTGCTGTTCTCCTCTATGTAGTCTGTAACCACTAGGGGCCCCTGCTGTTCTCCTCTATGTAGTCTGTAACCACTAGGGGCCCCTGCTGTTCTCCTCCATGTAGTCTGTGACCACTAGGGGCCCCTGCTGTTCTCCTCTATGTAGTCTGTAACCACTAGGGGCCCCTGCTGTTCTCCTCTATGTAGTCTGTAACCACTAGGGGCCCCTGCTGTTCTCCTCCATGTAGTCTGTGACC
The DNA here is from genome assembly GCF_031893055.1 of Leptodactylus fuscus. NCBI lineage: Eukaryota > Metazoa > Chordata > Amphibia > Anura > Leptodactylidae > Leptodactylus > Leptodactylus fuscus. The sequence continues at coordinate 36,380 of NW_027440842.1, read as the reverse complement.
ACTAGGGGCCCCTGCTGTTCTCCTCTATGTAGTCTGTAACCACTAGGGGCCCCTGCTGTTCTCCTCCATGTAGTCTGTGACCACTAGGGGCCCCTGCTGTTCTCCTCTATGTAGTCTGTAACCACTAGGGGCCCCTGCTGTTCTCCTCCATGTAGTCTGTAACCACTATTGGCCCCTGCTGTTCTCCTCTATGTAGTCTGTAACCACTAGGGGCCCCTGCTGTTCTCCTCCATGTAGTCTGTAACCACTATTGGCCCCTGCTGTTCTCCTACATGTAGTCTGTAACCACTAGGGGCCCCTGCTGTTCTCCTCTATGTAGTCTGTAACCACTAGGGGCCCCTGCTGTTCTCCTCCATGTAGTCTGTAACCACTAGGGGCCCCTGCTGTTCTCCTCCATGTAGTCTGTAACCACTAGGGGCCCCTGCTGTTCTCCTCTATGTAGTCTGTAACCACTAGGGGCCCCTGCTGTTCTCCTCCATGTAGTCTGTAACCACTAGGGGCCCCTGCTGTTCTCCTCCATGTAGTCTGTGACCACTAGGGGCCCCTGCTGTTCTCCTCCATGTAGTCTGTAACCACTAGGGGCCCCTGCTGTTATCCTCCATGTAGTCTGTAACCACTAGGGGCCCCTGCTGTTCTCCTCCATGTAGTCTGTAACCACTAGGGGCCCCTGCTGTTCTCCTCTATGTAGTCTGTAACCACTAGGGGCCCCTGCTGTTCTCCTCTATGTAGTCTGTAACCACTAGGGGCCCCTGCTCTTCTCCTCCATGTAGTCTGTGACCACTAGGGGCCCCTGCTGTTCTCCTCCATGTAGTCTGTAACCACTAGGGGCCCCTGCTGTTCTCCTCCATGTAGTCCGTAACCACTAGGGGCCCCTGCTGTTCTCCTCCATGTAGTCTGTAACCACTAGGGGCCCCTGCTGTTCTCCTCTATGTAGTCTGTAACCACTAGGGGCCCCTGCTCTTCTCCTCTATGTAGTCTGTAACCACTATTGGCCCCTGCTGTTCTCCTCCATGTAGTCTGTAACCACTAGGGGCCCCTGCTGTTCTCCTCCATGTAGTCTGTAACCACTAGGGGCCCCTGCTCTTCTCCTCTATGTAGTCTGTAACCACTAGGGGCCCCTGCTGTTCTCCTCCATGTAGTCTGTAACCACTAGGGGCCCCTGCTGTTCTCCTCTATGTAGTCTGTAACCACTAGGGGCCCCTGCTGTTCTCCTCTATGTAGTCTGTGACCACTAGGGGCCCCTGCTGTTCTCCTCTATGTAGTCTGTGACCACTAGGGGCCCCTTCTGTTCTCCTCCATGTAGTCTGTAACCACTAGGGGCCCCTGCTGTTCTCCTCTATGTAGTCTGTAACCACTAGGGGCCCCTGCTGTTCTCCTCTATGTAGTCTGTGACCACTAGGGGCCCCTGCTGTTCTCCTCCATGTAGTCTGTAACCACTAGGGGCCCCTGCTGTTCTCCTCCATGTAGTCTGTAACCACTAGGGGCCCCTGCTGTTCTCCTCCATGTAGTCTGTAACCACTAGGGGCCCCTGCTGTTCTCCTCCATGTAGTCTGTAACCACTAGGGGCCCCTGCTGTTCTCCTCTATGTAGTCTGTGACCACTAGGGGCCCCTGCTCTTCTCCTCTATGTTGTCTGTGACCACTAGGGGCCCCTGCTGTTATCCTCCATGTAGTCTGTAACCACTAGGGGCCCCTGCTGTTCTCCTCCATGTAGTCTGTAACCACTAGGGGCCCCTGCTGTTCTCCTACATGTAGTCTGTAACCACTAGGGGCCCCTGCTGTTCTCCTCTACGTAGTCTGTAACCACTAGGGGCCCCTGCTGTTCTCCTCCATGTAGTCTGTAACCACTAGGGGCCCCTGCTCTTCTCCTCTATGTAGTCTGTGACCACTAGGGGCCCCTGCTCTTCTCCTCTATGTAGTCTGTAACCACTAGGGGCCCCTGCTCTTCTCCTCCATGTAGTCTGTAACCACTAGGGGCCCCTGCTGTTCTCCTCCATGTAGTCTGTAACCACTAGGGGCCCCTGCTGTTCTCCTCTATGTAGTCTGTAACCACTAGGGGCCCCTGCTGTTCTCCTCTATGTAGTCTGTAACCACTAGGGGCCCCTGCTGTTCTCCTCTATGTAGTCTGTAACCACTAGGGGCCCCTGCTGTTCTCCTCCATGTAGTCTGTGACCACTAGGGGCCCCTGCTGTTCTCCTCCATGTAGTCTGTGACCACTAGGGGCCCCTGCTGTTCTCCTCCATGTAGTCTGTAACCACTAGGGGCCCCTGCTGTTCTCCTCCATGTAGTCTGTGACCACTAGGGGCCCCTGCTGTTCTCCTCCATGTAGTCTGTAACCACTAGGGGCCCCTGCTGTTCTCCTCCATGTAGTCTGTGACCACTAGGGGCCCCTGCTGTTATCCTCCATGTAGTCTGTAACCACTAGGGGCCCCTGCTGTTCTCCTCCATGTAGTCTGTAACCACTAGGGGCCCCTGCTGTTCTCCTCTATGTAGTCTGTAACCACTAGGGGCCCCTGCTGTTCTCCTCCATGTAGTCTGTAACCACTAGGGGCCCCTGCTCTTCTCCTCTATGTAGTCTGTGACCACTAGGGGCCCCTGCTCTTCTCCTCCATGTAGTCTGTAACCACTAGGGGCCCCTGCTGTTCTCCTCTATGTAGTCTGTAACCACTAGGGGCCCCTGCTGTTCTCCTCTATGTAGTCTGTGACCACTATTGGCCCCTGCTGTTCTCCTCTATGTAGTCTGTGACCACTAGGGGCCCCTGCTCTTCTCCTCCATGTAGTCTGTGACCACTAGGGGCCCCTGCTGTTCTCCTATATGTAGTCTGTAACCACTAGGGGCCCCTGCTGTTCTCCTCTATGTAGTCTGTGACCACTATTGGCCCCTGCTGTTCTCCTCTATGTAGTCTGTGACCACTAGGGGCCCCTGCTGTTCTCCTCCATGTAGTCTGTGACCACTAGGGGCCCCTGCTCTTCTCCTCTATGTAGTCTGTAACCACTAGGGGCCCCTGCTGTTCTCCTCCATGTAGTCTGTAACCACTAGGGGCCCCTGCTGTTCTCCTCCATGTAGTCTGTAACCACTAGGGGCCCCTGCTGTTCTCCTCTATGTAGTCTGTGACCACTAGGGGCCCCTGCTGTTCTCCTCTATGTAGTCTGTGACCACTAGGGGCCCCTTCTGTTCTCCTCCATGTAGTCTGTAACCACTAGGGGCCCCTGCTGTTCTCCTCTATGTAGTCTGTAACCACTAGGGGCCCCTGCTCTTCTCCTCTATGTAGTCTGTGACCACTAGGGGCCCCTGCTGTTCTCCTCTATGTAGTCTGTAACCACTAGGGGCCCCTGCTCTTCTCCTCCATGTAGTCTGTAACCACTAGGGGCCCCTGCTGTTCTCCTCTATGTAGTCTGTGACCACTAGGGGCCCCTGCTCTTCTCCTCTATGTAGTCTGTGACCACTAGGGGCCCCTGCTGTTCTCCTGTATGTAGTCTGTGACCACTAGGGGCCCCTGCTGTTCTCCTCCATGTAGTCTGTAACCACTAGGGGCCCCTGCTGTTCTCCTCCATGTAGTCTGTAACCACTAGGGGCCCCTGCTGTTCTCCTCCATGTAGTCTGTAACCACTAGGGGCCCCTGCTGTTCTCCTCCATGTAGTCTGTAACCACTAGGGGCCCCTGCTGTTCTCCTCCATGTAGTCTGTAACCACTAGGGGCCCCTGCTGTTCTCCTCCATGTAGTCTGTAACCACTAGGGGCCCCTGCTGTTCTCCTCTATGTTGTCTGTGACCACTAGGGGCCCCTGCTGTTATCCTCCATGTAGTCTGTAACCACTAGGGGCCCCTGCTGTTCTCCTCCATGTAGTCTGTAACCACTAGGGGCCCCTGCTGTTCTCCTCCATGTAGTCTGTAACCACTAGGGGCCCCTGCTGTTCTCCTCTATGTAGTCTGTAACCACTAGGGGCCCCTGCTGTTCTCCTCCATGTAGTCTGTAACCACTAGGGGCCCCTGCTGTTCTCCTCCATGTAGTCTGTAACCACTAGGGGCCCCTGCTCTTCTCCTCTATGTAGTCTGTGACCACTAGGGGCCCCTGCTCTTCTCCTCCATGTAGTCTGTAACCACTAGGGGCCCCTGCTGTTCTCCTCCATGTAGTCTGTAACCACTAGGGGCCCCTGCTCTTCTCCTCCATGTAGTCTGTAACCACTAGGGGCCCCTGCTCTTCTCCTCCATGTAGTCTGTAACCACTAGGGGCCCCTGCTCTTCTCCTCTATGTAGTCTGTGACCACTAGGGGCCCCTGCTCTTCTCCTCCATGTAGTCTGTAACCACTAGGGGCCCCTGCTGTTCTCCTCTATGTAGTCTGTAACCACTAGGGGCCCCTGCTGTTCTCCTCCATGTAGTCTGTAACCACTAGGGGCCCCTGCTCTTCTCCTCCATGTAGTCTGTAACCACTAGGGGCCCCTGCTGTTCTCCTCCATGTAGTCTGTAACCACTAGGGGCCCCTGCTGTTCTCCTCCATGTAGTCTGTAACCACTAGGGGCCCCTGCTGTTCTCCTCCATGTAGTCTGTAACCACTAGGGGCCCCTGCTGTTCTCCTCCATGTAGTCTGTGACCACTATTGGCCCCTGCTGTTCTCCTCCATGTAGTCTGTAACCACTAGGGGCCCCTGCTGTTCTCCTCCATGTAGTCTGTAACCACTAGGGGCCCCTGCTGTTCTCCTCTATGTAGTCTGTGACCACTAGGGGCCCCTGCTGTTCTCCTCTATGTAGTCTGTAACCACTAGGGGCCCCTGCTCTTCTCCTCTATGTAGTCTGTGACCACTAGGGGCCCCTGCTCTTCTCCTCTATGTAGTCTGTGACCACTAGGGGCCCCTGCTGTTCTCCTCCATGTAGTCTGTAACCACTAGGGGCCCCTGCTGTTCTCCTACATGTAGTCTGTGACCACTAGGGGCCCCTGCTCTTCTCCTCTATGTAGTCTGTGACCACTAGGGGCCCCTGCTGTTCTCCTCCATGTAGTCTGTAACCACTAGGGGCCCCTGCTGTTCTCCTCCATGTAGTCTGTAACCACTAGGGGCCCCTGCTGTTCTCCTCCATGTAGTCTGTAACCACTAGGGGCCCCTGCTGTTCTCCTCCATGTAGTCTGTGACCACTAGGGGCCCCTGCTGTTCTCCTCCATGTAGTCTGTAACCACTAGGGGCCCCTGCTGTTCTCCTCTATGTAGTCTGTAACCACTAGGGGCCCCTGCTGTTCTCCTCCATGTAGTCTGTAACCACTAGGGGCCCCTGCTCTTCTCCTCCATGTAGTCTGTAACCACTAGGGGCCCCTGCTGTTCTCCTCTATGTAGTCTGTAACCACTAGGGGCCCCTGCTGTTCTCCTCTATGTAGTCTGTAACCACTAGGGGCCCCTGCTGTTCTCCTACATGTAGTCTGTAACCACTAGGGGCCCCTGCTCTTCTCCTCTATGTAGTCTGTGACCACTAGGGGCCCCTGCTCTTCTCCTCCATGTAGTCTGTAACCACTAGGGGCCCCTGCTGTTCTCCTCTATGTAGTCTGTAACCACTAGGGGCCCCTGCTGTTCTCCTCTATGTAGTCTGTGACCACTATTGGCCCCTGCTGTTCTCCTCTATGTAGTCTGTGACCACTAGGGGCCCCTGCTCTTCTCCTCCATGTAGTCTGTGACCACTAGGGGCCCCTGCTGTTCTCCTCTATGTAGTCTGTGACCACTAGGGGCCCCTGCTGTTCTCCTCCATGTAGTCTGTAACCACTAGGGGCCCCTGCTCTTCTCCTCCATGTAGTCTGTAACCACTAGGGGCCCCTGCTGTTCTCCTCTATGTAGTCTGTGACCACTAGGGGCCCCTGCTGTTCTCCTCTATGTAGTCTGTAACCACTAGGGGCCCCTGCTGTTCTCCTCTATGTAGTCTGTGACCACTAGGGGCCCCTGCTCTTCTCCTCCATGTAGTCTGTAACCACTAGGGGGCCCTGCTGTTCTCCTCCATGTAGTCTGTAACCACTAGGGGCCCCTGCTCTTCTCCTCCATGTAGTCTGTAACCACTAGGGGCCCCTGCTGTTCTCCTCCATGTAGTCTGTAACCACTAGGGGCCCCTGCTGTTCTCCTCTATGTAGTCTGTAACCACTAGGGGCCCCTGCTCTTCTCCTCCATGTAGTCTGTAACCACTAGGGGCCCCTGCTGTTCTCCTCTATGTAGTCTGTAACCACTAGGGGCCCCTGCTGTTCTCCTCCATGTAGTCTGTAACCACTAGGGGCCCCTGCTCTTCTCCTCCATGTAGTCTGTAACCACTAGGGGGCCCTGCTGTTCTCCTCCATGTAGTCTGTAACCACTAGGGGCCCCTGCTGTTCTCCTCTATGTAGTCTGTAACCACTAGGGGCCCCTGCTCTTCTCCTCCATGTAGTCTGTAACCACTAGGGGGCCCTGCTGTTCTCCTCCATGTAGTCTGTAACCACTAGGGGCCCCTGCTCTTCTCCTCCATGTAGTCTGTAACCACTAGGGGCCCCTGCTGTTCTCCTCCATGTAGTCTGTGACCACTAGGGGCCCCTGCTCTTCTCCTCCATGTAGTCTGTAACCACTAGGGGCCCCTGCTGTTCTCCTCTATGTAGTCTGTAACCACTAGGGGCCCCTGCTGTTCTCCTCCATGTAGTCTGTAACCACTATGGGCCCCTGCTGTTCTCCTCCATGTAGTCTGTGACCACTAGGGGCCCCTGCTGTTCTCCTCCATGTAGTCTGTAACCACTAGGGGCCCCTGCTGTTCTCCTCCATGTAGTCTGTAACCACTAGGGGCCCCTGCTGTTCTCCTCTATGTAGTCTGTAACCACTAGGGGCCCCTGCTGTTCTCCTCCATGTAGTCTGTAACCACTAGGGGCCCCTGCTGTTCTCCTCCATGTAGTCTGTAACCACTAGGGGCCCCTGCTGTTCTCCTCCATGTAGTCTGTAACCACTAGGGGCCCCTGCTGTTCTCCTCTATGTAGTCTGTAACCACTAGGGGCCCCTGCTCTTCTCCTCCATGTAGTCTGTAACCACTAGGGGCCCCTGCTGTTCTCCTCTATGTAGTCTGTAACCACTAGGGGCCCCTGCTCTTCTCCTCCATGTAGTCTGTAACCACTAGGGGCCCCTGCTGTTCTCCTCTATGTAGTCTGTAACCACTAGGGGCCCCTGCTGTTCTCCTCTATGTAGTCTGTAACCACTAGGGGCCCCTGCTCTTCTCCTCCATGTAGTCTGTAACCACTAGGGGCCCCTGCTGTTCTCCTCTATGTAGTCTGTAACCACTAGGGGCCCCTGCTCTTCTCCTCCATGTAGTCTGTAACCACTAGGGGCCCCTGCTGTTCTCCTGCAGGTAGTCTGTAACCACTTGGGGTGCCTGGTGCATGGTGTCCCTGGTAGTCTAGGGTGATTAAAGGGGTTAGTGTCATTGGTCCTGGTGGTCTAGGGTGATTAAAGGGGTTAATGTCATTGGTCCTGGTGGTGTACGTTTAATTAAAGGGGTTAATGTTATTGGTCCTGGGGGTCTAGGGTGATTAAAGGGGTTAGTGTCATTGGTCCTGGTGGCCTAGGGTGATTAAAGGGGTTAATGTCATTGGTCCTGGTGGTGTACGTTTAATTAAAGGGGTTAATGTTATTGGTCCTGGGGGTCTAGGGTGATTAAAGGGGTTAGTGTCATTGGTCCTGGTGGTCTAGGGTGATTAAAGGGGTTAATGTCATTGGTCCTGGTGGTGTACGTTTAATTAAAGGGGTTAATGTTATTGGTCCTGGGGGTCTAGGGTGATTAAAGGGGTTAGTGTCATTGGTCCTGGGGGTCTAGGGTGATTAAAGGGGTTAATGTCATTGGTCCTGGGGGTCTAGGGTTATAAACGGGTTAGTGTCATTGGTCCTGGTGGTCTACCGTTAATTAAAGGGGTTAATGTTATTGGTCCTGGGGGTCTAGGGTGATTAAAGGGGTTAATGTCATTGGTCCTGGGGGTCTAGTGTTATAAACGGGTTAGTGTCATTGGTCCTGGTGGTCTAGGGTGATTAACCACATGAGGACCGCCGTACGTAAATTTACGGCCTCATGTGCTGGTACCTAAAGACCGGACTATTGCCGAAATACGTCCGGCCTTTAGGTACCTTTCTGGCGGGGGGAGGGGTGCGGGGGGGACAGGGGTTAGGTGTTACTAACACCTAACCCCTTCCTCCATAACGTCCAGTCGGAACTGAGTCCGACTGGACGTGTTAACCCTTTCGATCGCGCCGTCAAACATCACGGCGCGATCGAAAGGGATCCGCCGACAGGTTAACCCGATCGGCACCCCCCGCGGCGAGATCGGGGGGTGCCGATGTCAGTAGAAGGTAGTCTGGGGTCTGGCCAGTGACCCCAGACTACCGGAGCCCCACATACCTGGTGATCCTGCCAGGCGGTGGAGGAAGTGAGCGATGTGTCTCACTTCCTCTGCAGCTTACAGGACACGAGCAGGCTCATGTCCTGCTCGTGTCCTGTCTGCTACTGTGTAGAATCAGTTGATGCTTTCATCAAAGCATCAACTGATTCAAGTGTCCTAAAGGGACACATGAAAAAGTAAAAAAAAAAGTTAAAAAAAAAAAAAAAGTGTATGAAAAAAGTAATAAAGTTCTAAAGTCCAAAAATCCCTTTTTTCTATAAAAAATGAATTATATAAAAAAAAGCACTAAAAATTAAAAAAAGCAATGCATATTTGGTATCGCCGCGTCCGTAACAACCTGTACAATAAAACTGAAATAATATTTAATGTACACGGTGAACGTCGGAAAAAAAACCCGGAAAAAACTCGCCGGAAATAATGATTTTTTGCCATCTCATCCTACAAAATATGCTATAAAAAGTGATCAAAAAGTCATATTCACCCCACAACAATGCCAATAAAAAGCGCACATTTTCCCGCAAAAAATAAGCCCTCAACCAACACTGTCAACCGAAAAATAAAAATGTTACGTCTCTCAGAAGATGGCGATGCAAAAAACATTGATTTATGTCCCCATATGTGTTTTTGTTCTGCAGACTTAGTATCGCATAAAAAAATAACATAAATGAGGTATCGCCGTAACCGTACCGACCCGCAGAATAAAGGACACTTGTTACTTATGCTGTACGCTGCATGGCGAAAAATTTAAAATGTAAAACTCAATGCAGGATTGATTTTTTTTTTTTTAATCCAGCAAGAAAGAGTTAATAAAATGTAATCAGTAAGTTGTAGGCACCCAAAGATGGTGCCATTACAAAATGCATCTCATCCTGCAAACAACAAGCCCTTATATGGCCGCGTCACCAGAAAAATAAAGAAAATATAGCATCTAGCAATGTCAAAGCAAAACCCCCCAAAAATCGCCAAATTATTAGAACACAACTGGCTGCGGCAGGTAGGGAATATATAAGCTGTGCGAGCGAATATCAGGGGACACCCCAGATTTACAGCTTGTGAGGGAACAGACACCAGAAGTGACCCCCAAAGTGACCCCCAGAGTGACTCCCCCAATCATAGGAGCTACGGGGACATAGTAGGGAATTTGGTGTCTGCAATGTCCTCCGCACAGCTTATATATTCCCTCTTCGCCATCCGCTGTGCAGTCACGCCTGCGATACTAATACTCACTGCACCCCCTGATAAATTCTTTGAGGGGTGCAGTTTTCAAAATGGGGTCACTCCTTTGGGGAATCCACTTTTCTGGTACCTTACAGGCTCTACAAACATGACATGGCGTCCAGATACTAAACATCTGACTCTGTACTCCAAAAGCCTCATCGCGCTCCTTCCCTTCTGCGCCCTGCTGTGTGCCCAAACTGCAGTTTATGCCACATGTATGACACATGTATGATACTGGTGTACCCGTTATATCGGACGTAATGTCATATGTGGGTATAAACTGATATTAGGGCACAGCCGGACACAGAAGGGAAGAAGGGTTATTGGGTTTTTGGAGCACAGACGGTTTGGTTTTTGGATGCCATGACACTTTTGCAGAGCTGAAACGCCAGTAAAGTGGAATCCCCTGATATGTGACCTTATTTTGGAAACTACACCCCTGAAGGATTTCTCCAGGGGTACAGAGAGCATTTTTAACCCCCAAGTGTTGCTATAACTTATTATCCATAAATGAATACGAAGCTGAGTGTGAGAGGTGAAAATGACCATTTTTCCAGGAATCCGTCATTTCTGTGCGTAATATATTGTGCCCGCCTTGTATCAGAGATGAACGCTCTAAAAGCTGTTGTGCCCAGGATACCCGCTTACCAGTTTTTGGAGTGTCTCTGCTGATATAAGTTGGGCACAACATATCGGGCACTAAAATGGCGAATCTCCGGAAAATTTTCATTTTTAAACTTCTCATTATCAGCTGTGATTTCATTTCTGGAAACTAAATAAATGCAACACTCAAGGGTGAAAAATGCTCGTTACACCACTTCATAAATCCCATGAGTGGGCTAGTGTCCAAAATGGGGTGACATGTCTGCGGATTCCACTTTATTGGCAATTCAGGGGCTTTGCAAAAGTGGCATGGTGTCCTAAAACCAAACTGTGCTCCAGAAACCAAAATAGCGCTCCTTCCCTTCTGTGCCCGGCTGTGCCCAAACAGCCATTTATACCCACATATGGCATTAAGTCCGTTATCTGGGGTACACCAGTGTCATACATGTGGGCATACACACATTGTACCCAGCAGGGTGCAGATGTGAAGGAGCAATATGTGCTTTTGGAGTGCAGATTTATATTCTTTGTTTTTGGACACCACGTCACATTTGCAGAGGCCCTAAAATTGTCCCTACAAAATGGGGTCACTTCTTGGTGAATTCCAGTTTACTGTCACCTGTGTAGTTTCTAAAATGGGGTCACAATGGGGGGTTTCCATTGTATTGATACTTTAGGGGCTCAGCTAATGCGACATGGCACCTGAGAACTATTCCAGCCACATCTTCTTTCTAAAAGCCAAATAGCGCTCCTTCCATTCTGAGCCCCACCGTATACCAATACAGCAGATTATGGCCACATATGGGGTATTGCCGTGTTAAGAAGAAATTGTGTAACAAACTCTGGGGGGCTTTTAATTCTTCAGCTACTTTCAAAATTAAAAATATGGCGCTAAATGGACGATTAATTGGAAAAAAAAAGTAATTTTTCATTTTCATGTCCCATTGTTAATAAAATCTGTGAATCAGCTGTGAGGCCAAAATGCTCACTCTACCCTTTGATAAATTCTATGAGGGGTGTAGTTTCCAAAATGGGGTCACTTTTAGGGGGTTTCCACTGTATTGGTTCTCTAGGGGCTCTGCAAATGCGACATGGCACCTAAAAAATATTCCAGCAAAATCTGCCCTTCAAAAGCCAAATAGCGCTCTTTCCATTCTGAGCCCCACCATGTTCCCATACAGCAGAATATGGCCACATATGGGGTATTGCCGTGTTCAGGATAAATTGTTTAACAAACTTTGGGGGGCTTTTACTCCTTTAACCCCTTGTGAAAATGAAAACTTTGGGGATAAAGTGACATTTTAGTAATTTTTCATTTACACATCCCAATGTTAGTAAAATCTGTGGAACAACTGTAGGGTCAAAATGCTGACTATACCCCTTGATGAATTCCGTGAGGGGTGTGGATTCTAAAATGGGGTCACTTTTGGGGGTTTCCATTGTTTTGGTACGCTAAGGGCTCTGCAAATGTGACATGGTGCCTGAAAATTATTCCAGCAAAATATGCTGTTCAAACACCCAGTGTCCCTCCTTCCCTTTCGTGCACTGCTGTGTACCCAAAAATCAGTTTACACCCACATGTGGGGTATTTCTGTGCACGGGAGAAATTGCATAACAAAATGTGAGATGCATTTTCTCCTTTAACCCTTTGTGAATGTGTTAATTTTAGGTCTAAATGAATGTATTAATGAAAAAAAATAAAATGTCTAAATTTCACTGCCATATTATTTTTATTCTTATGAAATGCTTAAAGGGTTAACAAACATCCCAAATGCTGTTTTGAATAATTTGAGGGGTGTAGTTTTGAAAATGGGGTGATTTATGGGGGTTTCTATTATATAGGCCTTTATAATTCCTTTCAGAACTGAAGTGTTCCCTAAAAAATTAGTTTGAGGAATTTTCTTGTAAATCTGGAAAATCGCTGTTACACTTGTAAGCCTTGTAACGTCCAAAATGAATTAAAAGACGATCAAAAGATGATGCCGATATAAAGCAGAGATATGGGAGATAATATTTATTCATGTATTGGGGTGGTATGACTATCTGCCTGAAAAGCAGAGAATTTCACATTTTGAAAATTGCAATTTTTTCCAAATTTCCATCAAATTTGCTAGTTTTTTTATAAATAAATACAAAAATATTGATTAGTGTTTACCACTAACATGAAGTATAATGTGTTACGAAAAAACAATTTCAAAATCACTTGTGTAAGTTAAAGCGTCTCAAAGTTATTGCCATTTAAAGTGACACGTCAGTTTTGAAAAAAGAGGCCCGGTCCTTAATGTACTTCTGGGCCTGGTCCTTAACCGGTTAAAGGGGTTAATGTCATTGGTCCTGGGGGTCTAGGGTGATTAAAGGGGTTAGTGTCATTGGTCCTGGGGGTCTAGGGTTATAAACGGGTTAGTGTCATTGGTCCTGGTGGTCTAGGGTGATTAAAGGGGTTAATGTCATTGGTCCTGGTGGTCTAGGGTGATTAAAGGGGTTAGTGTCATTGGTCCTGGTGGTCTAGGGTGTTTAAAGGGGTTAATGTCATTGGCCCTGGGGGTCTAGGGTTATAAACAGATTAGTGTCATTGGTCCTGGTGGTCTAGGGTGTTTAAAGGGGTTAGTGTCATTGGTCCTGGGGGTCTAGGGTGATTAAAGGGGTTAGTATCATTGGTGCTGGGGGTCTAGGGTGATTAAAGGGGTTAATGTCATTGGTCCTGGGGGTTTAGGGTTATAAACAGGTTAGTGTCATTGGTCCTGGGGGTCTAGGGTGATTAAAGGGGTTAATGTCATTGGTCCTGGTGGTCTAGGGTTATAAACGGGTTAGTGTCATTGGTCCTGGTGGTCTAGGAGTTCGGACCTCCTGTCTGGCAATGGTCACTCATCATATCCAGCAGTTTTTCCCTGTATTGATCAGACTCCTCAGCTGTTGTGACCATCCAGAAGGTGGGCCAGTGAGTCTGCCCTATAGGGCCTGGGCCAGCACCCTGAGCATCCGCCCCTTTTGTCCATAGTGTCTATAGATGCCATTGTCAGACTCTAGTAAACCCCTGTGTGTCCTCTCACTGATTATTGTCTCTTACCTTCATCTTTTTGGCTTCTTCTATGTCTCCAGGAGTAAAGGACAAGGACGAGAGCGACCAGTGCCAGAGCGGCCACCGAGCCGATGACTATCCCTGCTATAGCGCCGGCAGAGAGGATTTCTGCAGAGACACCAAAACACATGGACCATTATACAGGAGGGCAAATGCACACCGGCTGTGGCTATTTCATTGGTAGCTGTGGCTATGTCATTGGTAGCTGTGGTTATGTCATTGGTAGCTGTGGCTATGTCATTGGTAGCTGTGGTTATGTCATTGGTGGCTGTGGCTATGTCATTGGTAGCTGTGGCTATGTCATTGGTGGCTGTGGCTATGTCATTGGTGGCTGTGGCTATTTCATTGGTAGCTGTGGCTATGTCATTGGTAGCTGTGGCTATGTCATTGGTAGCTGTGGCTATGTCATTGGTAGCTGTGGCTATGTCATTGGTAGCTGTGGCTATGTCATTGGTAGCTGTGGCTATATCATTGGTGGCTGTGGCTATGTCATTGGTGGCTGTGGCTATGTCATTGGTAGCTGTGGTTATGTCATTGGTAGCTGTGGTTATGTCATTGGTAGCTGTGGTTATGTCATTGGTAGCTGTGGTTATGTCATTGGTGGCTGTGGCTATGTCATTGGTGGCTGTGGCTATGTCATTGGTAGCTGTGGCCATGTCATTGGTAGCTGTGGCCATGTCATTGGTAGCTGTGGCTATGTCATTGGTGGCTGTGGCTATGTCATTGGTGGCTGTGGCTATGTCATTGGTGGCTGTGGCTATGTCATTGGTGGCTGTGGCTATGTCATTGGTGGCTGTGGCTATGTCATTGGTGGCTGTGGCTATGTCATTGGTAGCTGTGGCTATGTCATTGGTAGCTGTGGTTATGTCATTGGTGGCTGTGGCTATGTCATTGGTGGCTGTGGCTATGTCATTGGTAGCTGTGGCTATGTCATTGGTAGCTGTGGTTATGTCATTGGTAGCTGTGGCCATGTCATTGGTAGCTGTGGCCATGTCATTGGTAGCTGTGGCCATGTCATTGGTAGCTGTGGCTATGTCATTGGTGGCTGTGGCTATGTCATTGGTAGCTGTGGCTATGTCATTGGTAGCTGTGGCTATGTCATTGGTGGCTGTGGCTATGTCATTGGTGGCTGTGGTTATGTCATTGGTGGCCGTGGCTACGTCATTGGTGGCCGTGGCTACGTCATTGGTGGCCGTGGCTATGTCATTGATAGTTGTGGCTATGACATTGGTAGTTGTGGCTATGTCATTGGTAGCTGTGGCTATGTCATTGGTGGCTGTGGCTATTTCATTGGTAGCTGTGGCTATGTCATTGGTAGCTGTGGCTATGTCATTGGTAGCTGTGGCTATGTCATTGGTGGCTGTGGCTATTTCATTGGTGGCTGTGGCTATGTCATTGGTAGCTGTGGCTATGTCATTGGTGGCTGTGGCTATGTCATTGGTGGCTGTGGCTATGTCATTGGTGGCTGTGGCTATGTCATTGGTAGCTGTGGCTATGTCATTGGTAGCTGTGGTTATGTCATTGGTGGCTGTGGCTATGTCATTGGTGGCTGTGGCTATGTCATTGGTAGCTGTGGCTATGTCATTGGTAGCTGTGGTTATGTCATTGGTAGCTGTGGCCATGTCATTGGTAGCTGTGGCCATGTCATTGGTAGCTGTGGCCATGTCATTGGTAGCTGTGGCTATGTCATTGGTGGCTGTGGCTATGTCATTGGTAGCTGTGGCTATGTCATTGGTGGCTGTGGCTATGTCATTGGTGGCTGTGGCTATGTCATTGGTAGCTGTGGTTATGTCATTGGTGGCCGTGGCTACGTCATTGGTGGCCGTGGCTACGTCATTGGTGGCTGTGGCTATGTCATTGATAGTTGTGGCTATGACATTGGTAGTTGTGGCTATGACATTGGTAGCTGCCTCTCTGATATTACTGACCCCGTATCACCCCCTGTGCCCCCCCCCCCGGCCTTTCCTCTGGGATAGTGTCACCCCCTGCCCCCCCCCCCCGGCCTCTCATCTGGGATAGTGTCACCCCCTGTGCCCCCCCACCCGACCTCTCCTCTGGGATAGTGTCACCCCCTGTGCCCCCCCCCCCGACCTCTCCTCTGGGATAGTGTCACCCCCTGTGCCCCCCCCCGACCTCTCCTCTGGGATAGTGTCACCCCCTGCCCCCCCCGGCCTCTCCTCTGGGATAGTGTCACCCCCTGTGCCCCCCCTCCCCCTGACCTCTCCTCTGTGATAGTGTCACCCCCTGTGCCCCCCCCCGACCTCTCCTCTGGGATAGTGTCACCCCCCTGTGCCCCCCCCCGACCTCTCCTCTGGGATAGTGTCACCCCCTGTGCCCCCCCCCCGGCCTCTCCTCTGGGATAGTGTCACCCCCTGTGCCCCCCCCCCCCTGACCTCTCCTCTGTGATAGTGTCACCCCCTGTGCCCCCCCCCCGGCCTCTCCTCTGTGATAGTGTCACCCCCTGTGCCCCCCCCCCTGACCTCTCCTCTGTGATAGTGTCACCCCCTGTGCCCCCCCCTGACCTCTCCTCTGTGATAGTGTCACCCCTTGTGCCCCCCCCCCTGACCTCTCCTCTGGGATAGTGTCACCCCCCTGTGCCCCCCCCCCCTGACCTCTCCTCTGTGATAGTGTCACCCCCCTGTGCCCCCCCCCCGACCTCTCCTCTGGGATAGTGTCACCCCCTGTGTCCCCCCCCCCCCTGACCTCTCCTCTGGGATAGTGTCACCCCCTGTGCCCCCCCCCGACCTCTCCTCTGGGATAGTGTCACCCCCTGTGTCCCCCCCCCCCCCTGACCTCTTCTCTGTGATAGTGTCACCCCCTGTGCCCCCCCCCCCTGACCTCTCCTCTGTGATAGTGTCACCCCCTGTGCCCCCCCCTGACCTCTCCTCTGTGATAGTGTCACCCCTTGTGCCCCCCCCCCTGACCTCTCCTCTGGGATAGTGTCACCCCCTGTGCCCCCCCCCCCTGACCTCTCCTCTGTGATAGTGTCACCCCCTGTGCCCCCCCCCCGACCTCTCCTCTGGGATAGTGTCACCCCCTGTGTCCCCCCCCCCCTGACCTCTCCTCTGGGATAGTGTCACCCCCTGTGCCCCCCCCCGACCTCTCCTCTGGGATAGTGTCACCCCCTGTGTCCCCCCCCCCCCCTGACCTCTCCTCTGTGATAGTGTCACCCCCTGCCCCTCCCATTAGCCCGGTAGTCCTTCTCTGTCCTCTCTGATGCTTATTACTGTCCTGATGCCCCAGTGGGGGGCGCTGCCACAACCCTAAACACCCCATGTCAGAGAAGTACGGATCTATATGGACAACACGTTTCGGACATCGATGTCGTCTCATCATCGTGTACAGCTGTGCTAAAGGAGAATATGAAGATAACACAAAATCACTGGGGGAGGGGAACTTCTGACGGGGGCGGGGGATGTACAAAGAGAAAACCCAGAAGTCTGACAATAAATGGCGTCACCCGACCACTGACCGAGGGGGGGAGAGGTCCTGTCTTATCTTCATATTCTCCAGAAAAAGGCCAAACTTTCTGCCGGGGGATGGGCACTTTCCAGCACCGCTGTACTCCTAGGCTGCTGTCATGTGCTTAGTGTATACAGTAGTCCCTTGACTTTCGCGGGGGATACGTTCCAAGGCCGCCCGCGAAAGTTAAATTTCCACGAAATGGAGATGTGGTGTTTAATCTCATGTTAGGGGATGTCCTGCAATATTGTTCATATCCAAAATAGTCTAGGTACAGTCCAGTGTATGAAACGATATGAAGAAGATGCACAAAACTGGTCCGATGATATTGATGAGCGGACCGCGGGGAAAACCCGTGCTTTTCACAAAACCGCGGAGTATCCTTCCATTAATATTTTATGAAGACCGGTGCTATAGCCCTTCCATGAATGTCGGAGCCGCCAAAGTCAAGGGACTACTGTATAGTGTTTCTGGAATTGAGCTGACGAAGGGAATAGTCCTGATCTGAAACGCGTTGTCCCCATAAATCCGTATCTCAGACTCTGGTGTAGATGCTCCTCCTGTCTCTGCTCTATATACTGTATGTATATTGTGCACTGGGGGGCGCTGTAGCTGACCTATACTATACATCTATATACCTACTAGAGGGATCTTGAGCTGATACTTTCAGTTTATTCATTGCTATTACACTATGGAGCTTCGTATCCTGGATATCATCCTGTTGGCTTTACATCCAGCAGACTGGCATTGTGCACTATAACTCCGTTCTCTTACCTTCTTCCTCCACACTGAGATAGAAGGTAAAGGAGTTCCCCCCTATGACGTTTTCGGCTCTGCACAGGTACTGTCCATTGAACTCCTTGCTCATGTGGGGAATGATCAGAAATGATGAGAAGTCGTTGGAGATGATGGAGACGTTTCCACTGGAGAAGAGTTCGGATGGCGATGGGTTAAGGTGGAACCAGGAGAACTTTGCAGGGAAGATCTGAGCGGCCCGAGCTTTCCCGGTGTTCAGACTGACAGACAGGAAGGCGCTGCTCCCCTTGGGGGCCACCGTATTACTGCCATTAGTGAACCCATACGATTGTGGAATATCTGAGAGAATAGGAAAAGAAGAGGAGAATATAAGTGGCCTCTATAATTGGTCGTACCTCGCCCCTCCTGAGGTCAATGCTGATCTATAAGAATAGACCGCACTCCAATATCATGGCCGCCATCAGTCCCCGCAGAAATGCAGAAGAACCTGAAGCTACGGCTTCATTAAAACTTCATTTGTCTTCTAAAGCTTCCATGTCTAAGCTCCGTAATACAGGATGCAGGATGGTACTAGAGTACAAGCTGCAGGATGGCACTAGAGTACAAGCTGCAGGATGGCACTACAATACAAGCTGCAGGATGGCACTAGAGTACAAGCTGCAGTATGGCACTACAATACAAGCTGCAGGATGGCACTAAAGTACAAGCTGCAGGATGGCACTACAATACAAGCTGCAGGATGGCACTACAGTACAAGCTGCAGTATGGCACTACAATACAAGCTGCAGGATGGCACTAGAGTATAAGCTGCAGGATGGCACTACAATACAAGCTGCAGGATGGCACTACAGTACAAGCTGCAGTATGGCACTACAATACAAGCTGCAGGATGGCACTACAATACAAGCTGCAGTATGGCACTACAATACAAGCTGCTGGATGGCACTAGAGTATAAGCTGCAGGATGGCACTACAATACAAGCTGCAGGATGGCACTACAGCACAATCTGCAGGATGGCAATACAATACAAGCTGCTGGATGGCACTAGAGTATAAGCTGCAGGATAACACTACAATACAAGCTGCAGGATGGCACTAGAGTATAAGCTGCAGGATGGCATTACAATACAAGCTGCAGGATGGCATTACAATACAAGCTGCAGGATGACACTACAGCACAATCTGCAGGATGGTAATACAATACAAGCTACAGGATGGCATTACAGTACAAGCTGCAGGATGGCACTACAATACAAGCTGCAGGATGGCATTACAGTACAAGCTGCAGGATGGCACTACAATACAAGCTGCAGGATGGCACTACAGTATAAGCTGCAGGATGGTAATACAATACAAGCTGCAGGATGGCACTAGAGTATAAGCTGCAGTATGGCACTACAATACAAGCTGCAGGATGGCACTAGAGTACAAGCTGCAGGATGGCACTAGAGTATAAGCTGCAGGATGGCACTAAAGTATAAGCTGCAGGATGGCACTACAGAACAAGCTGCAGGATGGCACTAGAGTATAAGCTGCAGGATGGCACTACAGAACAAGCTGCAAGATGGTGCTGCAGGAAAAGCTGCAGGATGGCACTAGAGTACAAGCTGCAGGATGGCACTAGAGTACAAGCTGCAGGATGGCACTAGAGTATAAGCTGCAGGATGGCACTACAGAACAAGCTGCAGGATGGTGCTACAGGAAAAGCTGCAGGATTGTGTCACAATACAAGCTGCAGGATGGCACTACAGTACAAGTTGCTGGATGGCACTAGAGTACAAGCTGCAGGATGATCCTACAGTACAAGCTGCAGGATGGCACTAGAGTATAAGCTGCAGGATGACACTACAATACAAGCTGCAGGATGGCACTACTGTACAAGCTGCAGGATGATCCTACAGTACAAGCTGCAGGATGGCACTAGAGTATAAGCTGCAGGATGGCACTACAATACAAGCTGCAGGATGGCACTACTGTACAAGCTGCAGGATGATCCTACAGTACAAGCTGCAGGATGGCAATACAATACAAGCGGCAGGATGGTAGTACAGTACAAGCTGCAGGATGACACTACAGTACAAGTTGCAGGATGGCACTACTGTACAAGCTGCATGATGACACTAGAGTAAAAGCGGCAGGATGGCACTACAATACAAGTTGCAGGATGGCACTAGAGTATAAGTTGCAGGATGATCCTACAATACAAGCTGCAGGATGGCACTAGAGTATAAGTTGCAGGATGATCCTACAGTACAAGCTGCAGGATGGCACTAGAGTATAAGCTGCAGGATGATCCTACAATACAAGCTGCAGGATGGCACTACTGTACAAGCTGCATGATGGCACTAGAGTAAAAGTGGCAGGATGGCACTACAATACAAGTTGCAGGATGGCACTAGAGTACAAGCTGCAGGATGGCAATACAATACAAGCGGCAGGATGGTAGTACAGTACAAGCTGCGGGATGACACTACAGTACAAGCTGCAGGATGGCGCTACAATGTACTGTAAGCCATGTAGTAGTGACATGTATAAGTTGCCTCCTATATGGTCATCTCTTACAGTCTTCACTTCTTACCAATCACCAGTGAGCAGGAGTCACTGGACACAACATGGCTTCCGGTGCAGGTCAGCTGCTTCCCGAGGGAGACCTGGTGAGAGCGCAGCTCTGCAGTCACTATATCAGTTCCACGTTGGGTAATGTTCTCATGTGTCAGTGACACCTCAGCAGATGGGCGACCTCCGGGCCATGCACAATACAGGCTGACCCTGTCACCTACACGCTCCGCACCGCACTCTATATGGCCCTCAGGAAACCCTGTGGGCAGAAACATTCATGTTAATGGGGCCCTACAATGTCCTCATATGGTAAATATACATGATACACACACACACACACACACACACACACACACACACATATATATATATATATATATATATATATATATACACATATATACACATACACAGTACAGACTAATAGTTTGGCCGCACCTTCTCATTCTGTGAATTTTCTGCATTTCCATGACTCTGACAATTGTAGATGACACTGAGGTCAGACATGTGGGATTATAGACTTACCAAACAGTGTGACACCACTGACAATCTGTCTTCCATTCTCGCTTCCTTTTGTTTTGATTCCTGCTTTGCACACTCTTGGCATTCTCTTGATGAGCTTCATGAGGTAGTCACCGGGAATGGTCTTCCAACAGTCTAAGGCTCCATTCACACAGAGTAACGCCAGGCGTCATTTGTGTGTAATTTGTGTGTCTTTTACGGCCGTCATAAAACGTTTACATAGAGTTGTATAGGAAAAGACCTCCGTAATTTACGGCCGTCATTTATGGCCGTCATTGTAATGACGGCCGTAAATGACGGCCGTAGATTACGGAGGTCTTTTCCTATAGAACTCTATGTAAACGTTTTATGACGGCCGTAAAAGACACACAAATTACACACAAATGACGCCTGGCGTTACTCTGTGTGAATAGAGCCTTAAGGAGTTCCCAGAGATGTTTAGCACTTGTTGGCCCTTTTGCCTTCACTCTGCCCTCCAGCTCACCCCAAACCATCTGGATTGGGTTCAGGTCTGGTGACTGTGGGGGCCGGGTCATCTGGTGTAGCACCCCATCACTCTCCTTCTTGGTCACAGCCTGGAGGTGTTTGGGGTCATTGTCTGGATGGAATAGCATGCCGCTGCAAGATGCAGTGGTAGCCATGCTGGTTCAGTATAACCCCCCAACAGTATCACCAGCTTGGCCTCTCCACACCATGACACCCCCTCCTCCATGCTTCATGGTGGGAACCAGCCATGTAGAGTCCATCCGATCACCAAAGACACGCTGGTTGGAAGCAAAGATCTCAGATTTGGACTCATCAGACCTTGGCACAGATTCCCACTGGTCTAATGTCCATTCCTTGTGGTCTCTTCTGCTTGTTGCCGGTCCTTAGCAGTGGTTTTCTAGCAGCTATTTTACCATGAAGGCGGCGGCTGCACAAAGTCTCCTCTTACCAGTTGTTGTAGAGATGTGTCTGCTGCTAGAACTCTGTGTGGCATTGACCTGCTCTCTAATCTGAGCTGCTGGTAACCTGCGATTTCTGAGGCTGGTGACTCGGATGAACTTATCCTCCGCAGCAGAGGTGACTCTTGTTCTTCCTTTCCTGGGGCGGTCCTTATGCTCCGCAGCAGAGGTGACTCTTGGTCTTCCTTTCCTGGGGCGGTCCTCATCCTCTGCAGCAGAGGTGACTCTTGGTCTTCCTTTCCTGGGGCGGTCCTCATCCTCTGCAGCAGAGGTGACTCTTGGTCTTCCCTTCCTGGGGCGGTCCTCATCCTCCGCAGCAGAGGTGACTCTTGGTCTTCCCTTCCTGGGGCGGTCTTTATCCTCCGCAGCAGAGGTGACTCTTGGTCTTCCCTTCCTGGGGCGGTCTTTATCCTCCGCAGCAGAGGTGACTCTTGGTCTTCCCTTCCTGGGGCGGTCTTTATCCTCCGCAGCAGAGGTGACTCTTGGTCTTCCTTTCCTGGGGCGGTCCTTATCCTCCGCAGCAGAGATGACTCTTGGTCTTCCTTTCCTGGGGCGGTCCTTATCCTCCACAGCAGAGGTGACTCTTGGTCTTCCTTTCCTGGGGCGGTCCTCTTCCTCCGTAGCAGAGGTGACTCTTGGTCTTCCTTTCCTGGGGCGGTCCTCATCCTCCGCAGCAGAGGTGACTCTTGGTCTTCCTTTCCTGGGGCGGTCCTCATCCTCTGCAGCAGAGGTGACTCTTGGTCTTCCCTTCCTGGGGCGGTCCTCATCCTCCGCAGCAGAGGTGACTCTTGGTCTTCCCTTCCTGGGGCGGTCTTTATCCTCCGCAGCAGAGGTGACTCTTGGTCTTCCCTTCCTGGGGCGGTCTTTATCCTCCGCAGCAGAGGTGACTCTTGGTCTTCCCTTCCTGGGGCGGTCTTTATCCTCCGCAGCAGAGGTGACTCTTGGTCTTCCCTTCCTGGGGCGGTCTTTATCCTCCGCAGCAGAGGTGACTCTTGGTCTTCCCTTCCTGGGGCGGTCTTTATCCTCCGCAGCAGAGGTGACTCTTGGTCTTCCTTTCCTGGGGCGGTCCTTATCCTCCGCAGCAGAGATGACTCTTGGTCTTCCTTTCCTGGGGCGGTCCTTATCCTCCGCAGCAGAGATGACTCTTGGTCTTCCTTTCCTGGGGCGGTCCTCATGTCAGCCAGTGTCTTTGTAGCGCTTGATGGTTTTTGCAACTGCATTTGGGGACACTTTCAAAGTTTTCCCAATGTTTCGGACTGACTAACCTTCATTTCTTGCAGTAATGATGGCCACTCGTTTTTCGTTACTTAGCTGCTTTTTTTCTTGCCATAATACAAATTCTAAGAGTCTATTCAGTCGGACTATCAGCTGTGTATCCTGTACCTGACTTCTGCACAACACAACTGATGGTCCCAACCTCATTTATAAGGCAAGAAATCCCACTTATTACACCTGGCAGGGCACAGCTGTGAAGTGAGAACCATTCCTGGTGACTACCTCATGGAGCTCATCAAGAGAATGCCAAGAGTGTGCAAAGCAGGAATCAAAGCAAAAGGAAGAAGCGAGAATAGAAGACAGATTGTCAGTGGTGTCACACTGTTTGGTAAGTCTATAATCCCACATGTCTGACCTCAGTGTCATCTACAATTGTCATAGTCATGGAAATACAGAAAACTCTGCGCGTGAGAAGGTGCGGCCAAACTATTAGTCTGTACTATACATGATACACACATACTCACATGTTATATACACATACATGATACGCACACACACACACACACACACATATATATATATATATATATATATATATATATATATATATATATATATACAGTCCTATGAAACAGTTTGGGCACCCCTATTAATCTTAATCATTTTTAGTTCTAAATATTTTGGTGTTTGCAGCAGCCATTTCAGTTTGATATATCTAATAAATGATGGACACAGTAATATTTCAGGATTGAAATGAGGTTTATTGTACTAACAGAAAATGCACAATATGCATTAAACCAAAATTTGACCGGTGCAAAAGTATGGGCACCTCAACAGAAAAGTGACATGAATATTTAGTAGATCCTCCTTTTGCAGAGATAACAGCCTCTAGTCGCTTCCTGTAGCTTTTAATCAGTTCCTGGATCCTGGATGAAGGTATTTTGGACCATTTCTTTCTACAAAACAATTCAAGTTCAGTTAAGTTTGATGGTCGCCGAGCATGGACAGCCCGCTCTCAAATGATCTGAAAACAAAGATTGTCCAACATAGTTGTTCAGGGGAAGGATACAAAACGTTGTCTCAGAGATTTAACCTGTCAGTTTCCACTGTGAGGAACATAGTAAGGAAATGGAAGACCACAGGGACAGTTCTTGTTAAGCCCAGAAGTGGCAGGCCAAGAAAAATATCAGAAAGGCAGAGAAGAAGAATGGTGAGAACAGTCAAGGACAATCCACAGACACCTCCAAAGAGCTGCAGCATCATCTTGCTGCAGATGGTGTCACTGTGCATCAGTCAACTATACAGCGCACTTTACACAAATAGAAGCTGTATGGGAGAGTGATGAGAAAGAAGCCGTTTCTGCACGTACGCCACAAATAGAGTTGCCTGAGGTATGAAAAAGCACATTTGGAGAAGGCAGCTTCATTTTGGAAACAAAGATTGAGTTGTTTGGTTATAAAAAAAAAGGCGTTATGCATGGCGTCCAAAAAGAAACAGCATTCCAAGAAAAACACATGCTACCCACTGTAAAATTTGGTGGAGGTTCCATCATGCTTTGGGGCTGTGTGGCCAATGCCGGCACCGGGAATCTTGTTAAAGTTGAGGGTCGCATGGATTCCACTCAGTATCAGCAGATTCTTGAGAATAATGTTCCAGAATCAGTGACGAAGTTGAAGTTACGCCGGGGATGGAGATTTCAGCAAGACAATGATCCAAAACACCGCTCCAAATCCTCAGGCATTCATGCAGAGGAACAATTACAATGTTCTGGAATGGCCATCCCAGTCCCCAGACCTGAATATCATTGAACATCTGTGGGATGATTGGAAGCGGGCTGTCCATGCTCGGCCACCATCTAACTTAACTGAACTTGAATTGTTTGTCCAAAATACCTTTATCCAGGATCCAGGAACTGATTAAAAGCTACAGGAAGCGACTAGAGGCTGTTATCTTTGCAAAAGGAGGATCTACTAAATATTAATGTCACTTTTCTGTTGAGGTGCCCATACTTTTGCATCGGTCAAATTTTGGTTTAATGCATATTGCACATTTTCTGTTAGTACAATAAACCTCATTTCAATCCTGAAATATTACTGTGTCCATCAGTTATTAGATATATCAAACTGAAATGGCTGCTGCAAACACCAAAATATTTAGAACTAAAAATGATTAAGATTAATAGGGGTGCCCAAACTTTTTCATAGGACTGTATATATATATATATATATACACACATATGATACACACATACATGATACATAGACACACATACATGATACACACATACTCACATGTTAAACTTAGTGTGTTGCTCCTTTCACTGTTCAGATAGTTGGAGACTGTACACATGAAGTCTCCTCCATCGTTCCTGGAGACCGGGCTGATCAGCAGAGTGGAGTTACCACCGGTCAGTAGATATCGGGGGTCTTTAGGTAATGGTGACCCCTTTAGCCTCCAGTCATAACTGATGTCTGTGCCACTTGAGGAACACACCAGAGCGATGGCTTCCTTGTTGGCGATGACGGGGGCGGTGGTGTTACCACGAAGGGTCACCCCAGATACTGGCACTAAATATAAGGACGAGAAACCAAAGGGCGTCAGAGGCAAAGACCCTACAGAATAATGTATACAGCTCCTATACAGAGCAATGTTCTCCATGTGACAGACGACAACCTAACCCTGTGTAGTCTGATCCTACAGTCACACTACCGTATACCTGCTGCCCCCAGCTATCCAGACAGTAATGTATACAGCTCCTATACAGAGCAATGTTCTCCATGGTGACAGACTACAAACGCCATCTTACCCCAGCCCGCCATCTTACCCCAGCCCGCCATCTTACCCCAGCCCGCCATCTTACCCCAGCCCGCCATCTTACCCCAGCCCGCCATCTTACCCCAGCCTGCCATCTTACCCCAGCCCGACATCTTACCCCAGCCCGCCATCTTACCCCAGCCAGCCTTCTTATCTCAGCCCGCCATCTTACCTCAGCCCGCCATCTTACCCCAGCCCGCCATCTTACCCCAGCCCGCCATCTTACCCCAGCCCGCCATCTTACCCCAGCCCGCCATCTTACCTCAGCCCGCCATCTTACCCCAGCCCGCCATCTTACCCCAGCCCGCCATCTTACCCCAGCCCGCCATCTTACCCCAGCCCGCCATCTTACCCCAGCCCGCCATCTTACCCCAGCCCGCCATCTTACCTCAGCTCGCCATCTTACCTCAGCCCGCCATCTTACCTCAGCTCGCCATCTTACCCCAGCCCGCCATCTTACCCCAGCTCGCCATCTTACCCCAGCCCGCCATCTTACCTCAGCCCGCCATCTTACCCCAGCCCGACATCTTACCCCAGCCCGACATCTTACCTCAGCTCGCCATCTTACCCCAGCCCGCCATCTTACCTCAGCTCGCCATCTTACCCCAGCCCGCCATCTTACCTCAGCTCGCCATCTTACCCCAGCCTGCCATCTTACCCCAGCCAGCCTTCTTATCTCAGCCCGCCATCTTACCTCAGCCCACCATCTTACCCCAGCCCGCCATCTTACCTCAGCTCGCCATCTTACCCCAGCTCGACATCTTACCTCAGCCCGCCATCTTACCCCAGCCCGCCATCTTACCCCAGCCCGCCATCATACCTCAGCCCACCATCTTACCCCAGCCTCCTATAACAGCCTGTCCCCCACCCCACGAGGGTCTTACCTGCAACATCCAAGACGATGCTGGGGCTGACGGCTCTGCTCACAGGGTTGCTAATGCCACAAGTGTAACTTCCATTATCACTGCCCAGGATGGGATCGAAGTAGAGTAAGGGGCTGGACAGGTCGCATGTCACGTGGTCCTCACCACAGAACAGGATTTGGTTATTCCGGTAGAAGTAGAAGCTGAGGACCGTCTGGGGTCCTGCGTCACAAAGCAACGTCAGGTTGTTCCCTTCTACTGGGCGAATGATGGAGGAAACGTTCAGAGATGGAGCAGTGAGACGATCTGCAGAAAAGAGAGAGAAGAAAAGCAATGTGAACTGTGCCCAACCAGTGTCAGGCAGCTGCAGCCAAGGCGGGAGAGACCAGGAGGGACATCAGAAAGGACAGAAGAGAGGACAGCTCAACCGTGTTACAGATCACTGGTCAGACACGAGAGAACGGCAGTGACCAGAAGGACTATATACTGGGGGGTTATATAGGTTGGATACAGCAGCGATTCGCACCAGGGGTAACCTGGAAATCTGCCTGATTGGGAAGACGACCACAAACCTCCATCCAACATTATCTGCGTCCAGAGAATCGTCAAATTATTTGGTTGGGGTGCAAAACTCTGGAATAGAAAATGTGGGAGGGGCGATCTAATATCCATGTAAGGGGGCGCCACTGAGGCTTGGAAGGGCTGTATCTATAACAGGGGCGCCACTGAGGCTCCTCAGGGCTGTATCTATAACAAGGGGGTGCCACTGAGGCCTGGAAGGGCTGTATCTATAACAAGGGGGGCCACTGAGGCCTGGAAGGGCTGTATCTATAACAAGGGGGACCACTGAGGCTCCTCAGGGCTGTATCTATAACAAGGGGGGCCACTGAGGCCTGGAAGGGCTGTATCTATAACAGGGGTGCCACTGAGGCTCCTCAGGGCTGTATCTATAACAAGGGGGCGCCACTGAGGCTCCTCAGGGCTGTATCTATAACAAGGGGGCACCACTGAGGCTCCTCAGGGCTGTATCTATAATAAGGGGGCACCACTGAGGCTCCTCAGGGCTGTATCTATAACAAGGGGGCACCACTGAGGCTCCTCAGGGCTGTATCTATAACAAGGGAGGCCACTGAGGCCTGGAAGGGCTGTATCTATAACAGGGGTGCCACTGAGGCTCCTCAGGGCTGTATCTATAACAAGGGGGCGCCACTGAGGCTCCTCAGGGCTGTATCTATAACAAGGGAGGCCACTGAGGCTCCTCAGGGATGTATCTATAACAAGGGAGGCCACTGAGGCTCCTCAGGGCTGTATCTATAACAAGGGAGGCCACTGAGGCTCCTCAGGGCTGTATCTATAACAAGGGGGGCCACTGAGGCTCCTCAGGCTGTATCTATAACAGGGGCGCCACTGAGGCTCCTCAGGGCTGTATCTATAACAAGGGGGCACCACTGCGGCTCCTCAGGGCTGTATCTATAACAAGGGGGCACCACTGAGGCTCCTCAGGGCTGTATCTATAACAGGGGCGCCACTGAGGCTCCTCAGGGCTGTATCTATAACAAGGGGGGCCACTGAGGCTCCTCAGGCTGTATCTATAACAGGGGCACCACTGAGGCTCCTCAGGGCTGTATCTATAACAAGGGGGCGCCACTGAGGCTCCTCAGGGCTGTATCTATAACAAGGGGGCGCCACTGAGGCTCCTCAGGGCTGTATCTATAACAAGGGGGCACCACTGAGGCTCCTCAGGGCTGTATCTATAACAAGGGGGCACCACTGAGGCTCCTCAGGGCTGTATCTATAACAAGGGGGCACCACTGAGGCTCCTCAGGGCTGTATCTATAACAAGGGAGGCCACTGAGGCTCCTCAGGTCTGTATCTATAACAAGGCGGCCACTGAGGCCTGGAAGGGCTGTATCTATAACAGGGGTGCCACTGAGGCTCCTCAGGGCTGTATCTATAACAAGGGGGCGCCACTGAGGCTCCTCAGGGCTGTATCTATAACAAGGGAGGCCACTGAGGCTCCTCAGGGCTGTATCTATAACAAGGGAGGCCACTGAGGCCTGGAAGGGCTGTATCTATAACAAGGGAGGCCACTGAGGCTCCTCAGGGCTGTATCTATAACAAGGGGGGCCACTGAGGCTCCTCAGGCTGTATCTATAACAAGGGGGCGCCACTGAGGCCTGGAAGGGCTGTATCTATAACAAGGGGGCACCACTAAGGCTCCTCAGGGCTGTATCTATAACAGGGGCGCCACTGAGGCTCCTCAGGGCTGTATCTATAACAAGGAGGGCCACTGAGGCTCCTCAGGCTGTATCTATAACAAGGGGCGCCACTGAGGCCTGGAAGGGCTGTATCTATAACAAGGGGGCACCACTGAGGCTCCTCAGGGCTGTATCTATAACAGGGGCGCCACTGAGGCTCCTCAGGGCTGTATCTATAACAAGGGGGCGCCACTGAGGCTCCTCAGGGCTGTATCTATAACAAGGGGGCACCACTGAGGCTCCTCAGGGCTGTATCTATAACAAGGGGGGCCACTGAGGCTCCTCAGGGCTGTATCTATAACAAGGGGGGCCACTGAGGCTCCTCAGGTCTGTATCTATAACAAGGGGGCACCACTGAGGCTCCTCAGGCTGTATCTATAACAGGGGCACCACTGAGGCTCCTCAGGGCTGTATCTATAACAAGGGGCACCACTGAGGCTCCTCAGGGCTGTATCTATAACAAGGCGGCCACTGAGGTTCCTCAGGGTTGTATCTATAACAAGGGGGCACCACTGAGGCTCCTCAGGGCTGTATCTATAACAAGGGGCACTACTGAGGCTCCTCAGGCTGTATCTATAACAAGGGGCACCACTGAGGCTCCTCAGGGCTGTATCTATAACAAGGGGGGCCACTGAGGCTCCTCAGGGCTGTATCTATAACAAGGGGCACCACTGAGGCTCCTCAGGGCTGTATCTATAACAAGGGGGCGCCACTGAGGCTCCTCAGGGCTGTATCTATAACAAGGGGGGCCACTGAGGCTCTTCAGCGCTGTATCTATAACAAGGGGGGCCACTGAGGCTCCTCAGGTCTGTATCTATAACAAGGGGGCACCACTGAGGCTCCTCAGGGCTGTATCTATAACAAGGGGGCACCACTGAGGCTCCTCAGGGCTGTATCTATAACAAGGCGGCCACTGAGGTTCCTCAGGGCTGTATCTATAACAAGGGGGCACCACTGAGGCTCCTCAGGGCTGTATCTATAACAAGGGGAGCCACTGAGGCTCCTCAGGGCTGTATCTATAACAAGGGGCACCACTGAGGCTCCTCAGGGCTGTATCTATAACAAGGGGCACCACTGAGGCTCCTCAGGGCTGTATCTATAACAAGGGGGGCCACTGAGGCTCCTCAGGGCTGTATCTATAACAAGGGGCACCACTGAGGCTCCTCAGGGCTGTATCTATAACAAGGGGGGCCACTGAGGCTCCTCAGGGCTGTATCTATAACAAGGGGCACCACTGAGGCTCCTCAGGGCTGTATCTATAACAAGGGGGGCCACTGAGGCTCCTCAGGGCTGTATCTATAACAAGGGGGCCACTGAGGCTCCTCAGGGCTGTATCTATAACAAGGGGGGCCACTGAGGCTCCTCAGGGCTGTATCTATAACAAGGGGGACCACTGAGGCTCCTCAGGGCTGTATCTATAACAAGGGGGACCACTGAGGCTCCTCAGGGCTGTATCTATAACAAGGGGGCGCCACTGAGGCTCCTCAGGGCTGTATCTATAACAAGGGGCACCACTGAGGCTCCTCAGGGCTGTATCTATAACAAGGGGGGCCACTGAGGCTCCTCAGGGCTGTATCTATAACAAGGGGGCCACTGAGGCTCCTCAGGGCTGTATCTATAACAAGGGGGGCCACTGAGGCTCCTCAGGGCTGTATCTATAACAAGGGGGGCCACTGAGGCTCCTCAGGACTGTATCTATAACAAGGGGCACCACTGAGGCTCCTCAGGGCTGTATCTATAACAAGGGGGACCACTGAGGCTCCTCAGGGCTGTATCTATAACAAGGGGGACCACTGAGGCTCCTCAGGGCTGTATCTATAACAAGGGGGCGCCACTGAGGCTCCTCAGGGCTGTATCTATAACAAGGGGGACCACTGAGGCTCCTCAGGGCTGTATCTATAACAAGGGGGGCCACTGAGGCTCCTCCCAGCCTGGAAGGATCCTATAAGACCCCTCCAGACCCGAGATCCCGACCCTTGATCCAGGGATTCATTTTTCTTGTCAGATTTGGTTGAAGTATTATGTGAAGATGAAGGAACTGAGTGTCAGGGTCAGCAGAGAATCTGGGGTGGGGCCGTCCTGGAGGGCCCCTCTTATTAACCGTGTGTGTGCTGTAGCCGTATTTCTGGGAACTCCCAGTATGGAGATGTTTCTGGTGACATCATACCCTCTCCCCCCCCCCCCTCCTGCGGGACCTTTGACCTTTAATGTTTTTCTGCGGTTTCTCGTACCTGAGGCTTATTACACCGCCATAAAGATAAGAGCGCGTGCAGACTCTCCAGGGATTCACCACATAACTGTTCTGGATCCAGGAAACGGTTTTTGTATTCGCTACTTCCTGTAACCTCCGACCTCACGACTTGTCAGTCACTCCGCAGCTCCGCCCACATTGTAGACATCAGGTTCATGCCACCTTATATACCAATAATACATGGAGGAAGGGGTGTGGCAACTGAAATGGGGCGGGGTTAAGTAAAAGTAACCCCAAAGTGGGTGCCTGGCCCTCCTGGGTGAAGGGGCTCCCAATTGGGGTGTGAACCTGGCCCTAAACATAGGAGGGGCGGCAGTCACATTAGGCCACTGTTCACACCTCCTGTACAAGGAAGAGATTGATCTGAAATCCCAAAAATATCAAAGTTCAAAAGTAATGGGGAAGTTTCTACTAGAAGTTATCAGAGGAGGAAGAGCCGTGGAAATATTTCACCGCCGCGTGGACTTTGTGCTGCGACCTCTGCCTGAAAAGCCACAAACCCTTAAAGTGTCCTCCGACCATACAAGAAGTCTCCAGAAAGGAATAGGACGGGCCAAGAGAAGGAACTTTGTAATACATCATATTAAGGAAATCAGATTCCTTCTCCATTTATCAAGCTGAGACACTTCTTACATAGAAGTCTATGGAGAGTGGAGGGGGGAGGAGGAGGAAAGCGCACGGACAGGTAGCTCTATTACCACCGCTATGTCTCACAATGACATGCTACAGACAATGAGGTAATATCTCCATCACCAGCCTCCTCCTCCTCCCCTCTCCATAGACTTCTGTGTGAGGTACATGTGGAGACAAACTCTATTAAACAGATTTCTTTATTGAGATTGTCTTCTCACTGGACCAAACATGGGCCGGGGACCTGGGAGGACATGACTTGTGTCTTAGGGAAAAGTCTAAGGAAGATTTCCATTTTGAAGTATTTGAGCCACACCCCTTTGTTACAAGGAACACCCCTTTTTATGTAAATGTCCACAAGCCCCACCTCTGAGGAGTAGGTGGTACTTACAGTAGACGTTGAGCTGGACTAGTTCTGTGATGTTCCTCCCCCCCTCTCGCAGGGTCACGGTGTAGGTTCTGTTGTCCGCTGGGGTGAGCTGGTCCATTCGCAGGGTCCCATTGGGGTAAAGCGTACATTGTCCGCCATCACATCTCCCGCTATACGACACAATACCGCTGGGAAGACGAGACGCAATAAGACGTCCGGCAGTGTCCAGGCTCCAGTCTATCTGCTGGTTTGGGGTGACCGCTGTACCCCCGGACAGGAACGCCGCTTCCCCTATAGCGCCATAGAACAGAGTGACGGCCGATCCTGCGCCTGGTACAAATAAGACAATCAGTCACTGACTAAATCAGGGGGCAACTGTGCGGGTGCAGGGGCAACAGACCGACCCACGGACTGCAAGAAGAGGGGCCAATGCTGTAAGAAGGTATTCACACTGCGCTAATTATACTGAGAGTCAATAGAGGATGAAAGAAATCTGTGGGCCTGACGCCAAATCTACCCCGTCAGATCATTAGATTACCCCAAATCTACCCCGTCAGATCATTAGATTACCCCAAATCTACCCCGTCAGATCATTAGATTACCTCAAATCTACCCCATCAGATCATTAGATTACCCCAAATCTACCCCGTCAGATCATTAGATTACCTCAAATCTACCCCATCAGATCATTAGATTACCCCAAATCTACCCCTGTGAGATCATTAGATTACCCCAAATCTACCCCTGTGAGATCATTAGATTACCCCAAATCTACCCCCTCAGATCATTAGATTACCCCCAAATCTACCCCTGTGAGATCATTAGATTACCCCAAATCTACCCCCTCAGATCATTAGATTACCCCCAAATCTACCCCTGTGAGATCATTAGATTACCCCAAATCTACCCCCTCAGATCATTAGATTACCCCAAATCTACCCCCTCAGATCATTAGATTACCCCCAAATCTACCCCTGTGAGATCATTAGATTACCCCAAATCTACCCCCTCAGATCATTAGATTACCCCCAAATTTACCCCTGTGAGATCATTAGATTACCCCAAATCTACCCCATCAGATCATTAGATTACCCCAAATCTACCCCATCAGATCATTAGATTACCCCAAATCTACCCCTGTGAGATCATTAGATTACCCCAAATCTACCCCTGTGAGATCATTAGATTACCCCAAATCTACCCCTGTGAGATCATTAGATTACCCCAAATCTACCCCTGTGAGATCATTAGATTACCCCAAATCTACCCCTGTGAGATCATTAGATTACCCCAAATCTACCCCTGTGAGATCATTAGATTACCCCAAATCTACCCCTGTGAGATCATTAGATTACCCCCAAATCTACCCCATCAGATCATTAGATTACCCCAAATCTACCCCTGTGAGATCATTAGATTACCCCAAATCTACCCCTGTGAGATCATTAGATTACCCCAAATCTACCCCCTCAGATCACTAGATTACCCCCAAATCTACCCCTGTGAGATCATTAGATTACCCCAAATCTACCCCCTCAGATCATTAGATTACCCCAAATCTACCCCCTCAGATCATTAGATTACCCCCAAATCTACCCCTGTGAGATCATTAGATTACCCCAAATCTACCCCCTCAGATCATTAGATTACCCCCAAATTTACCCCTGTGAGATCATTAGATTACCCCAAATCTACCCCATCAGATCATTAGATTACCCCAAATCTACCCCATCAGATCATTAGATTACCCCAAATCTACCCCGTGAGATCATTAGATTACCCCAAATCTACCCCGTGAGATCATTAGATTACCCCAAATCTACCCCTGTGAGATCATTAGATTACCCCAAATCTACCCCTGTGAGATCATTAGATTACCCCAAATCTACCCCTGTGAGATCATTAGATTACCCCAAATCTACCCCTGTGAGATCATTAGATTACCCCAAATCTACCCCTGTGAGATCATTAGATTACCCCCAAATCTACCCCATCAGATCATTAGATTACCCTAAATCTACCCCTGTGAGATCATTAGATTACCCCAAATCTACCCCTGTGAGATCATTAGATTACCCCAAATCTACCCCCTCAGATCATTAGATTACCCCCAAATCTACCCCTGTGAGATCATTAGATTACCCCAAATCTACCCCCTCAGATCATTAGATTACCCCAAATCTACCCCCTCAGATCATTAGATTACCCCCAAATCTACCCCTGTGAGATCATTAGATTACCCCAAATCTACCCCCTCAGATCATTAGATTACCCCCAAATTTACCCCTGTGAGATCATTAGATTACCCCAAATCTACCCCATCAGATCATTAGATTACCCCAAATCTACCCCATCAGATCATTAGATTACCCCAAATCTACCCCTGTGAGATCATTAGATTACCCCAAATCTACCCCTGTGAGATCATTAGATTACCCCAAATCTACCCCTGTGAGATCATTAGATTACCCCAAATCTACCCCTGTGAGATCATTAGATTACCCCAAATCTACCCCTGTGAGATCATTAGATTACCCCAAATCTACCCCTGTGAGATCATTAGATTACCCCAAATCTACCCCTGTGAGATCATTAGATTACCCCAAATCTACCCCTGTGAGATCATTAGATTACCCCCAAATCTACCCCATCAGATCATTAGATTACCCCAAATCTACCCCTGTGAGATCATTAGATTACCCCAAATCTACCCCTGTGAGATCATTAGATTACCCCAAATCTACCCCCTCAGATCATTAGATTACCCCCAAATCTACCCCTGTGAGATCATTAGATTACCCCAAATCTACCCCCTCAGATCATTAGATTACCCCAAATCTACCCCCTCAGATCATTAGATTACCCCCAAATCTACCCCTGTGAGATCATTAGATTACCCCAAATCTACCCCCTCAGATCATTAGATTACCCCCAAATTTACCCCTGTGAGATCATTAGATTACCCCAAATCTACCCCATCAGATCATTAGATTACCCCAAATCTACCCCATCAGATCATTAGATTACCCCAAATCTACCCCGTGAGATCATTAGATTACCCCCAATCTACCCCATCAAATAATTAGATTACCACCCAATCTACCCCTGTGAGATCATTAGATTACCCCAAATCTACCCCATTACATCATTAGACTACCATCTCATAGAGGGGCCCCCATACAGCTCATAGAGGGGCCCCCATACAGCACATAGAGGGGCCCCCATACAGCTCATAGAGGGGCCCCCATACAGCACATAGAGGAGGGCTCCATAGAGCCACATGACTCCCCATTATGGTGCTGGGCTTTGCCTGGTCCCTTGTTATTAGCCCCTTGGCCACCTCTTGTTTGCTAACAATGCAGTTCTATCTGAAAACCTGGCAATACCTGGAACCAACCAAGCCTGGGCCCCCCTGTTTAGTGGCCCCTTAGTATCCGAGCATGGCCCCCTGATCCTGATCACATAAAGTCATCAGATTTCAGTAACCGTCCAGATTCAGTGCAGAGCAGACACCAGTGAGTATTGGATGATGGTTGTGCCTCTGATAGCTGACAACCTGACAATCACCTGACAACCTCTGCCCCATCACACATGCACACAGGTCCCCATATACAATAGGACGTATAGCAATGAGCCCTAGTACGACCCCGTACCCCCCTGTCTATAGCCCCCCAGTAGGCAATGTGTCCTCTTACCAATGGTGGACAGTAGAAGAGTCCAGAACAATAAGGCCATTGGGTTCCGGCACGTTGTGAGTCCTGATGGTGACTAGTGCAGAGGGCTTGTGACCTGCGGGAGGCGTCTGAGCTCTCTATGGAGGCGGCAATGAGGAAGATGACGGTTTACTTCAGTAAGTAGATAAGATGTTCAGCTATTACCTGTCATATACCTGCTGCTCCCGACATCCCATAATCTGCACAGATAACGTCAGCTGCCCAGGCTCACAGGGAGAAGGGGGCCACGTGCTGATGGGAACGGGCAGACTGGTTGTCAGGAAGCTGCTGCTATATGGGTTGTCAGATAGTACAGCACTGGGGTTATACAGTCCTATGAAAAAGTTTGTGCCCCCCTATTAATCTTAATCATTTTTAGTTCTAAATATTTTGGTGTTTGCAGCAGCCATTTCAGTTTGATATATCTAATAACTGATGGACACAGTAATATTTCAGGATTGAAATGAGGTTTATTGTACTAACAGAAAATGTGCAATATGCATTAAACCAAAATTTGACCGGTGCAAAAGTATGGGCACCTCAACAGAAAAGTGACATTAATATTTAGTAAATCCTCCTTTTGCCTCTAGTCGCTTCCTGTAGTTGTTAATCAGTTCCTGGATCCTGGATGAAGGTATTTTGGACCATTCCTCTTTACAAAACAATTCGCGTTCAGTTCAGTTTGATGGTGGCCGAGCATGGACAGCCCGCTCTCAAATTATTTGAAAACAAACATTGTTCCACATAGTTGTTCA
>NW_027440841.1:0-58210 GCF_031893055.1 Leptodactylus fuscus | reverse complement strand
TATTAAACTATTAGGGGGGTGCTGTGTATAACACTATTAGGGGGGGTGCTGTGTATAACACTATTAGGGGGTGCTGTGTATTAAACTATTAGGGGGTGCTGTGTATAACACTATTAGGGGGGTGCTGTGTATAACACTATTAGGGGGTGCTGTGTATAACACTATTAGGGGGGTGCTGTGTATTAAACTATTAGAGGGGTGCTGTGTATAACACTATTGGGGGGTGCTGTGTATTAAACTATTAGGGGGTGCTGTGTATTAAGCTATTAGGGGGGGTGCTGTGTATTAAACTATTAGGGGGGGTGCTGTGTATTAAACTATTAGGGGTTGCTGTGTATTAGGCTATTAGGGGGGTGCTGTGTATTAAACTATTAGGGGGGTGCTGTGTATAACACTATTAGGGGGGTGCTGTGTATAACACTATTAGGGGGGTGCTGTGCATTAAACTATTAGGGGGTGCTGTGCATAACACTATTAGGGGGATGCTGTGCATTAAACTATTAGGGGGGTGCTGTGCATTAAACTATTAGGAGGGTGCTGTGCATTAAACTATTAGGGGGGTGCTGTGTATAACACTATTAGGAGGGAGCTGGTGTATTAAACTATTAGGGGGGTGCTGTGTATAACACTATTAGGGGGTGCTGTGTATTAAACTATTAGGGGGTGCTGTGTATTAAACTATTAGGGGGATGCTATGTATAACACTATTAGGGGGTGCTGTGTATTAAACTATTAGGGGGGTGCTGTGTATAACACTATTAGGGGGGTGCTGTGTATTAAATATTAGGGGGGTGCTCTGTATAACACTAATAGGGGGGGTGCTGTGTATAACACTATTAGGGGGTGCTGTGTATAACACGATTAGGGGGGTGCTGTGTATAACACTATTAGGGGGGTGCTGTATATAACACTATTAGGGGGGTGCTGTGTATTAAACTAATAGGGGGTGCTGTTTATTAAACTATTAAGGGGGTGCTGTGTATTAAACTATTAGGGGGGTGCTGTGTATAACACTATTAGGGGGGTGCTGTGTATTAAACTATTAGGGGGGTGCTGTGTATAACACTATTAGTGGGGTGCTGTGTATAACACTATTAGGGGGGTGCTGTGTATTAAACTATTAGGGGGGTGCTGTGTATAACACTATTAGTGGTGTGCTGTATATAACACTATTAGGGGGGTGCTGTAAATTAAACTATTAGGGGGGTGCTGTGTATAACACTATTAGGGGAGTGCTGTGTATAACACTATTAGGTGGGTGCTGTGTATTAAACTATTAGGGGGTGCTGTGTATGACACTATTAGGGGGGTGCTGTATTTTAAACTATTAGGGGGGTGCTGTGTATAACACTATTAGGGGGGTGCTGTGTATAACACTATTAGGAGGGTGCTGTGTATAACACTATTAGGGGGGTGCTGTGTATTAAACTATTAGGGGGATGCTATGTATAACACTATTAGGGGGTGCTGTGTATTAAACTATTAGGGGGGTGCTGTGTATAACACTATTAGGGGGGTGCTGTGTATTAAATATTAGGGGGGTGCTCTGTATAACACTAATAGGGGGTGCTGTGTATAACACTATTAGGGGGTGCTGTGTATAACACGATTAGGGGGTGCTGTGTATTAAACTATTAGGGGGATGCTATGTATAACACTATTAGGGGGTGCTGTGTATTAAACTATTAGGGGGGTGCTGTGTATAACACTATTAGGGGGGTGCTGTGTATTAAATATTAGGGGGGTGCTCTGTATAACACTAATAGGGGGGTGCTGTGTATAACACTATTAGGGGGTGCTGTGTATAACACGATTAGGGGGGTGCTGTGTATAACACTATTAGGGGGGTGCTGTATATAACACTATTAGGGGGTGCTGTGTATTAAACTAATAGGGGGGTGCTGTTTATTAAACTATTAAGGGGGTGCTGTGTATTAAACTATTAGGGGGGTGCTGTGTATAACACTATTAGGGGGGTGCTGTGTATTAAACTATTAGGGGGGTGCTGTGTATAACACTATTAGTGGGGTGCTGTGTATAACACTATTAGGGGGGTGCTGTGTATTAAACTATTAGGGGGGTACTGTGTATAACACTATTAGTGGTGTGCTGTATATAACACTATTAGGGGGGTGCTGTGTATTAAACTATTAGGGGGGTGCTGTGTATAACACTATTAGGGGAGTGCTGTGTATAACACTATTAGGTGGGTGCTGTGTATTAAACTATTAGGGGGTGCTGTGTATGACACTATTAGGGGGGTGCTGTATATTAAACTATTAGGGGGGTGCTGTGTATAACACTATTAGGGGGGTGCTGTGTATAACACTATTAGGAGGGTGCTGTGTATAACACTATTAGGGGGGTGCTGTGTATTAAACTAATAGGGGGGTGCTGTGTATAACACTATTAAGGGGGTGTTGTGTATAACACTATTAGGGTGGTGCTGTGTATTAAACTATTAGGGGGGTGCTGTGTATAACACTATTAGGGGGTGCTGTGTATTAAACTATTAGGGGGGTGCTGTGTATAACACTATTAGGGGGTTGCTGTGTATTAAACTATTAGGGGGGTGCTGTGTATAACACTATTAGGGGGGTGCTGTGTATTAAACTATTAGGGGGGTGCTGTGTATAACACTATTAGGGGGGTGCTGTGTATTAAACTATTAGGGGGGTGCTGTGTATAACACTATTAGGGGGGGTGCTGTGTATAACACTATTAGGGGGTTGCTGTGTATTAAACTATTAGGGGGTGCTGTGTATAACACTATTAGGGGGGTGCTGTGTATAACACTATTAGGGGGTGCTGTGTATAACACTATTAGGGGGGTGCTGTGTATTAAACTATTAGATGGATGCTGTGTATAACACTATTGTGGGGTGCTGTGTATTAAACTATTAGGGGGTGCTGTGTATTAAGCTATTAGAGGGGTGCTGTGTATTAAACTATTAGGGGGGGTGCTGTGTATTAAACTATTAGGGGGTGCTGTGTATTAAGCTTTTAGGGGGGTGCTGTGTATAACACTATTAGGGGGGTGCTGTGTATAACACTATTAGGGGGGTGCTGTGCATTAAACTATTAGGGGGGTGCTGTGCATAACACTATTAGGGGGGTGCTGTGCATTAAACTATTAGGGGGGTGCTGTGCATTAAACTATTAGGAGGCTGCTGTGCATTAAACTATTAGGGGGGTGCTGTGTATAACACTATTAGGGGGGTGCTGTGTATTAAACTATTAGGGGGGGTGCTGTGTATAACACTATTAGGGGGTGCTGGGTATTAAAATATTAGGGGGATGCTGTGTATTAAACTATTAGGGGGTGCTGTGTATAACACTATTAGGGGGGGTGCTGTGTATTACACTATTAGGGGGGTGCTGTGTATTAAACTATTAGGGGGGTGCTGTGTATAACACTATTAGGGGGGGTGCTGTGTATAACACTATTAGGGGGTACTGTGTATTAAACTATTAGGGGGGGTGCTGTGTATAACACTATTAGGGGGGGGTGCTGTGTATAACACTATTAGGGGGGTGCTGTGTATAACACTATTAGGGGGTGCTGTGTATAACACTATTAGGGGGGTGCTGTGTATTAAACTATTAG
Source organism: Leptodactylus fuscus (assembly GCF_031893055.1). Classification (NCBI taxonomy): domain Eukaryota; kingdom Metazoa; phylum Chordata; class Amphibia; order Anura; family Leptodactylidae; genus Leptodactylus; species Leptodactylus fuscus. Next base: position 54,603 of record NW_027440841.1, on the reverse strand, counting down.
AGGGGTGCTGTGTATAACACTATTGGGGGGGTGCTGTGTATTAAACTCATTCAGGGTGTGCTGTGTATTAAACTATTAGGGGGGTGCTGTGTATTAAAACTATTAGGGGGGGTGCTGTGTATTAAACTATTAGGGGGGTGCTGTGTATAACACTATTAGGGGGGTGCTGTGTATAACACTATTAGGGGGGTGCTGTGTATTAAACTATTAGGGGGGTGCTGTGTATTAAACTATTAGGGGGGTGCTGTGTATTACACTATTAGGGGGGTGCTGTGTATTAAACTATTAGGGCGGTGCTGTCTAATAAACTATTAGGGGGGTGCTGTCTATTAAACTATTAGGGGTGTGCTGTCTATTAAACTATTAGGGGGGTGCTGTCTATTAAACTATTAGGGGGTTGATGTCTATTAAACTATTAGGGGGGTGCTGTCTATTAAACTATATTAAACTATTAGGGGGGTGCTGTGTATAACACTATTAGGGGGGTGCTGTGTATTAAACTATTAGGGGGGTACTGTGTATTAAACTATTAGGGGGGTGCTGTGTATAACACTATTGGGGGGTGCTGTGTATTAAACTATTAGGGGGTGCTGTGTATAACACTATTAGAGGGGTGCTGTGTATAACACTATTAGGGGGGTGCTGTGTATAACACTATTAGGGGGTGCTGTGTATAACACTATTAGGGGGGTGCTGTGTATTAAACTATTAGGGGGGTGCTGTCTATTAAACTATTAGGGGGTGCTGTCTATTAAACTATTAGGGGGGTGCTGTCTATTAAACTATTAGGGGGGTGCTGTGTATTAAACTATTAGGGGGTGCTGTGTATTAAACTATTAGGGGGGTGCTGTGTATAACACTATTAGGGGGTGCTGTGTATTAAACTATTAGAGGGGTGCTGTGTAGAACACTATTAGGGGGGTGCTGTTTATAACACTATTAGGGGGTGCTGTGTATTAAACTATTAGGGGGTGCTGTGTATTAAGCTATTAGGGGGGTGCTGTGTATTAAACTATTAGAGGGGTGCTGTGTATAACACTATTGGGGGGTGCTGTGTATTAAACTATTAGGGGGTGCTGTGTATTAAGCTATTAGGGGGGTGCGGTGTATTAAACTATTAGGGGGGTGCTGTGTATTAAACTATTAGGGGGGTGCTGTGTATAACACTATTAGGGGGGTGCTGTGTATAACACTATTAGGGGGGTGCTGTGTATTAAACTATTAGGGGGGTGCTGTGTATAACACTATTAGGGGGGTGCTGTGTATTAAACTATTAGGGGGTGCTGTGTATAACACTATTAGGTGGGTGCTGTGTATAACACTATTAGTGGGGTGCTGTGTATTACACTATTAGGGGGGTGCTGTGTATAACACTATTAGGGGGGTGCTGTGTATTAAACTATTAGGGGGTGCTGTGTATTAAACTATTAGGGGGTGCTGTGTATTAAACTATTAGGGGGGTGCTGTGTATAACACTATTAGGGGGTGCTGTGTATTAAACTATTAGAGGGTGCTGTGTAGAACACTATTAGGGGGGTGCTGTGTATAACACTATTAGGGGGGTGCTGTGTATTAAACTATTAGGGGGTGCTGTGTATTAAACTATTAGGGGGGTGCTGTGTATAACACTATTAGGGGGTGCTGTGTATTAAACTATTAGGGGGGTGCTGTGTATAACACTATTAGGGGGGTGCTGTGTATTAAACTATTAGGGGGGTGCTGTGTATAACACTATTAGGGGGGTGCTGTGTATAACACTATTAGGGGGGTGCTGTGTATAACACTATTAGGGGGGTGCTGTGTATTAAACTATTTGGGGGGTGCTGTGTATAACACTATTAGGGGGGTGCTGTGTATAACACTATTAGGGGGTGCTGTGTATTAAACTATTAGGGGTGCTGTGTATAACACTATTAGGGGGGTGCTGTGTATTAAACTATTAGGGGGGTGCTGTGTATAACACTATTAGGGGGGTGCTGTGTATAACACTATTAGGGGGTGCTGTGTATTAAACTATTAGGGGGTGCTGTGTATAACACTATTAGGGGGGTGCTGTGTATAACACTATTAGGGGGTGCTGTGTATAACACTATTAGGGGGGTGCTGCGTATTAAACTATTAGAGGGGTGCTGTGTATAACACTATTGGGGGGTGCTGTGTAATAAACTATTAGGGGGTGCTGTGTATTAAACTATTAGGGGGGTGCTGTGTATTAAACTATTAGGGGATGCTGTGTATTAAGCTATTAGGGGGGTGCTGTGTATTAAACTATTAGGGGGGTGCTGTGCATTAAACTATTAGGAGGGTGCTGTGCATTAAACTATTAGGGGGGTGCTGTGTATAACACTATTAGGGGGGTGCTGTGTATTAAACTATTAGGGGGGTGCTGTGTATAACACTATTAGGGGGGTGCTGTGCATTAAACTATTAGGGGGTGCTGTGCATAACACTATTAGGGGGGTGCTGTGCATTAAACTATTAGGGGGTGCTGTGCATTAAACTATTAGGAGGGTGCTGTGCATTAAACTATTAGGGGGGTGCTGTGTATAACACTATTAGGGGGGTGCTGTGTATTAAACTATTAGGGGGGTGCTGTGTATAACACTTTTAGGGGGTGCTGTGTATTAAACTATTAGGGGGATGCTGTGTATTAAACTATTAGGGGGGTGCTGTGTATAACACTATTAGGGGGTGCTGTGTATTACACTATTAGGGGGGTGCTGTGTATTAAACTATTAGGGGGGTGCTGTGTATAACACTATTAGGGGGGTGCTGTGTATAACACTATTAGGGGGTACTGTGTATTAAACTATTAGGGGGTGCTGTGTATAACACTATTAGGGGGGTGCTGTGTATAACACTATTAGGGGGGTGCTGTGTATAACACTATTAGGTGGTGCTGTGTATAACACTATTAGGGTGGTGCTGTGTATTAAACTATTAAAGGGGTGCTGTGTATAACACTATTGGGGGGTGCTGTGTATTAAACTATTAGGGGGTGCTGTGTATTAAACTATTAGGGGGGTGCTGTGTATTAAACTATTAGGGGGGTGCTGTGTATTAAACTATTAGGGGGGTGCTGTGTATAACACTATTAGGGGGGTGCTGTGTATAACACTATTAGTGGGGTGCTGTGTATTAAACTATTAAGGGGGTGCTGTGTATTAAACTATTAGGGGGGTGCTGTGTATTACACTATTAGGGGGGGTGCTGTGTATTAAACTATTAGGGCAGTGCTGTCTATTAAACTATTAGGGGGGTGCTGTCTATTAAACTATTAGGGGTGTGCTGTGTATAACACTATTAGTGGTGTGCTGTATATAACACTATTAGGGGGGGTGCTGTGTATTAAACTATTAGGGGGGTGCTGTGTATAACACTATTAGGGAAGTGCTGTGTATAACACTATTAGGTGGGTGCTGTGTATTAAACTATTAGGGGGTGCTGTGTATGACACTATTAGGGGGGTGCTGTATTTTAAACTATTAGGGGGGTGCTGTGTATAACACTATTAGGGGGGTGCTGTGTATAACACTATTAGGAGGGTGCTGTGTATAACACTATTAGGGGGGTGCTGTGTATTAAACTATTAGGGGGATGCTATGTATAACACTATTAGGGGGGTGCTGTGTCTTAAACTATTAGGGGGGTGCTGTGTATAACACTATTAGGGGGGTGCTGTGTATTAAATATTAGGGGGTGCTCTGTATAACACTAATAGGGGGTGCTGTGTATAACACTATTAGGGGGTGCTGTGTATAACACGATTAGGGGGGTGCTGTGTATTAAACTATTAGGGGGATGCTATGTATAACACTATTAGGGGGTGCTGTATATAACACTATTAGGGGGGTGCTGTGTATTAAACTATTAGGGGGGTGCTGTGTATAACACTATTAGGGGAGTGCTGTGTATAACACTATTAGGTGGGTGCTGTGTATTAAACTATTAGGGGGTGCTGTGTATGACACTATTAGGGGGGTGCTGTATTTTAAACTATTAGGGGGGTGCTGTGTATAACACTATTAGGGGGGTGCTGTGTATAACACTATTAGGAGGGTGCTGTGTATAACACTATTAGGGGGGTGCTGTGTATTAAACTATTAGGGGGATGCTATGTATAACACTATTAGGGGGTGCTGTGTATTAAACTATTAGGGGGGTGCTGTGTATAACACTATTAGGGGGGTGCTGTGTATTAAATATTAGGGGGGTGCTCTGTATAACACTAATAGGGGGTGCTGTGTATAACACTATTAGGGGGTGCTGTGTATAACACGATTAGGGGGTGCTGTGTATTAAACTATTAGGGGGATGCTATGTATAACACTATTAGGGGGTGCTGTGTATTAAACTATTAGGGGGGTGCTGTGTATAACACTATTAGGGGGGTGCTGTGTATTAAATATTAGGGGGGTGCTCTGTATAACACTAATAGGGGGGTGCTGTGTATAACACTATTAGGGGGTGCTGTGTATAACACGATTAGGGGGGTGCTGTGTATAACACTATTAGGGGGGTGCTGTATATAACACTATTAGGGGGTGCTGTGTATTAAACTAATAGGGGGGTGCTGTTTATTAAACTATTAAGGGGGTGCTGTGTATTAAACTATTAGGGGGGTGCTGTGTATAACACTATTAGGGGGGTGCTGTGTATTAAACTATTAGGGGGGTGCTGTGTATAACACTATTAGTGGGGTGCTGTGTATAACACTATTAGGGGGGTGCTGTGTATTAAACTATTAGGGGGGTACTGTGTATAACACTATTAGTGGTGTGCTGTATATAACACTATTAGGGGGGTGCTGTGTATTAAACTATTAGGGGGGTGCTGTGTATAACACTATTAGGGGAGTGCTGTGTATAACACTATTAGGTGGGTGCTGTGTATTAAACTATTAGGGGGTGCTGTGTATGACACTATTAGGGGGGTGCTGTATATTAAACTATTAGGGGGGTGCTGTGTATAACACTATTAGGGGGGGTGCTGTGTATAACACTATTAGGAGGGTGCTGTGTATAACACTATTAGGGGGGTGCTGTGTATTAAACTAATAGGGGGGTGCTGTGTATAACACTATTAAGGGGGTGTTGTGTATAACACTATTAGGGTGGTGCTGTGTATTAAACTATTAGGGGGGTGCTGTGTATAACACTATTAGGGGGTGCTGTGTATTAAACTATTAGGGGGGTGCTGTGTATAACACTATTAGGGGGTTGCTGTGTATTAAACTATTAGGGGGGTGCTGTGTATAACACTATTAGGGGGGTGCTGTGTATTAAACTATTAGGGGGGTGCTGTGTATAACACTATTAGGGGGGTGCTGTGTATTAAACTATTAGGGGGGTGCTGTGTATAACACTATTAGGGGGGTGCTGTGTATAACACTATTAGGGGGTGCTGTGTATTAAACTATTAGGGGGTGCTGTGTATAACACTATTAGGGGGGTGCTGTGTATAACACTATTAGGGGGTGCTGTGTATAACACTATTAGGGGGGTGCTGTGTATTAAACTATTAGAGGGATGCTGTGTATAACACTATTGTGGGGTGCTGTGTATTAAACTATTAGGGGGTGCTGTGTATTAAGCTATTAGAGGGGTGCTGTGTATTAAACTATTAGGGGGGTGCTGTGTATTAAACTATTAGGGGGTGCTGTGTATTAAGCTTTTAGGGGGGTGCTGTGTATAACACTATTAGGGGGGTGCTGTGTATAACACTATTAGGGGGGTGCTGTGCATTAAACTATTAGGGGGGTGCTGTGCATAACACTATTAGGGGGGTGCTGTGCATTAAACTATTAGGGGGGTGCTGTGCATTAAACTATTAGGAGGCTGCTGTGCATTAAACTATTAGGGGGGTGCTGTGTATAACACTATTAGGGGGGGTGCTGTGTATTAAACTATTAGGGGGGTGCTGTGTATAACACTATTAGGGGGTGCTGGGTATTAAAATATTAGGGGGATGCTGTGTATTAAACTATTAGGGGGTGCTGTGTATAACACTATTAGGGGGGGTGCTGTGTATTACACTATTAGGGGGGTGCTGTGTATTAAACTATTAGGGGGGTGCTGTGTATAACACTATTAGGGGGGTGCTGTGTATAACACTATTAGGGGGTACTGTGTATTAAACTATTAGGGGGTGCTGTGTATAACACTATTAGGGGGGTGCTGTGTATAACACTATTAGGGGGGTGCTGTGTATAACACTATTAGGGGGTGCTGTGTATAACACTATTAGGGGGGTGCTGTGTATTAAACTATTAGAGGGGTGCTGTGTATAACACTATTGGGGGGTGCTGTGTATTAAACTATTAGGGTGTGCTGTGTATTAAACTATTAGGGGGGTGCTGTGTATTAAACTATTAGGGGGGTGCTGTGTATTAAACTATTAGGGGGGTGCTGTGTATAACACTATTAGGGGGGTGCTGTGTATAACACTATTAGGGGGGTGCTGTGTATTAAACTATTAGGGGGGTGCTGTGTATTAAACTATTAGGGGGGTGCTGTGTATTACACTATTAGGGGGGTGCTGTGTATTAAACTATTAGGGCGGTGCTGTCTAATAAACTATTAGGGGGGTGCTGTCTATTAAACTATTAGGGGTGTGCTGTCTATTAAACTATTAGGGGGGTGCTGTCTATTAAACTATTAGGGGGTTGCTGTCTATTAAACTATTAGGGGGGTGCTGTCTATTAAACTATTAGGGGGGTGCTGTGTATAACACTATTAGGGGGGTGCTGTGTATTAAACTATTAGGGGGGTACTGTGTATTAAACTATTAGGGGGGTGCTGTGTATAACACTATTGGGGGGTGCTGTGTATTAAACTATTAGGGGGTGCTGTGTATAACACTATTAGAGGGGTGCTGTGTATAACACTATTAGGGGGTGCTGTGTATAACACTATTAGGGGGTGCTGTGTATAACACTATTAGGGGGGTGCTGTGTATTAAACTATTAGGGGGGTGCTGTCTATTAAACTATTAGGGGGGTGCTGTCTATTAAACTATTAGGGGGGTGCTGTCTATTAAACTATTAGGGGGGTGCTGTGTATTAAACTATTAGGGGGTGCTGTGTATTAAACTATTAGGGGGGTGCTGTGTATAACACTATTAGGGGGTGCTGTGTATTAAACTATTAGAGGGTGCTGTGTAGAACACTATTAGGGGGGTGCTGTTTATAACACTATTAGGGGGGTGCTGTGTATTAAACTATTAGGGGGTGCTGTGTATTAAGCTATTAGGGGGGTGCTGTGTATTAAACTATTAGAGGGGTGCTGTGTATAACACTATTGGGGGGTGCTGTGTATTAAACTATTAGGGGGTGCTGTGTATTAAGCTATTAGGGGGGTGCGGTGTATTAAACTATTAGGGGGGTGCTGTGTATTAAACTATTAGGGGGGTGCTGTGTATAACACTATTAGGGGGGTGCTGTGTATAACACTATTAGGGGGGTGCTGTGTATTAAACTATTAGGGGGGTGCTGTGTATAACACTATTAGGGGGGTGCTGTGTATTAAACTATTAGGGGGGTGCTGTGTATAACACTATTAGGTGGGTGCTGTGTATAACACTATTAGGGGGGTGCTGTGTATTACACTATTAGGGGGGTGCTGTGTATAACACTATTAGGGGGGTGCTGTGTATTAAACTATTAGGGGGGTGCTGTGTATTAAACTATTAGGGGGTGCTGTGTATTAAACTATTAGGGGGGTGCTGTGTATAACACTATTAGGGGGTGCTGTGTATTAAACTATTAGAGGGTGCTGTGTAGAACACTATTAGGGGGGTGCTGTGTATAACACTATTAGGGGGGTGCTGTGTATTAAACTATTAGGGGGTGCTGTGTATTAAACTATTAGGGGGGTGCTGTGTATAACACTATTAGGGGGTGCTGTGTATTAAACTATTAGGGGGGTGCTGTGTATAACACTATTAGGGGGGTGCTGTGTATTAAACTATTAGGGGGGTGCTGTGTATAACACTATTAGGGGGGTGCTGTGTATAACACTATTAGGGGGGTGCTGTGTATAACACTATTAGGGGGGTGCTGTGTATTAAACTATTTGGGGGGTGCTGTGTATAACACTATTAGGGGGGTGCTGTGTATAACACTATTAGGGGGGTGCTGTGTATTAAACTATTAGGGGGTGCTGTGTATAACACTATTAGGGGGTGCTGTGTATTAAACTATTAGGGGGTGCTGTGTATAACACTATTAGGGGGGTGCTGTGTATAACACTATTAGGGGGTGCTGTGTATAACACTATTAGGGGGGTGCTGCGTATTAAACTATTAGAGGGGTGCTGTGTATAACACTATTGGGGGGTGCTGTGTAATAAACTATTAGGGGGTGCTGTGTATTAAACTATTAGGGGGGTGCTGTGTATTAAACTATTAGGGGATGCTGTGTATTAAGCTATTAGGGGGGTGCTGTGTATTAAACTATTAGGGGGGTGCTGTGCATTAAACTATTAGGAGGGTGCTGTGCATTAAACTATTAGGGGGGTGCTGTGTATAACACTATTAGGGGGGTGCTGTGTATTAAACTATTAGGGGGGTGCTGTGTATAACACTATTAGGGGGGTGCTGTGCATTAAACTATTAGGGGGGTGCTGTGCATAACACTATTAGGGGGGTGCTGTGCATTAAACTATTAGTGGGGTGCTGTGCATTAAACTATTAGGAGGGTGCTGTGCATTAAACTATTAGGGGGGTGCTGTGTATAACACTATTAGGGGGGTGCTGTGTATTAAACTATTAGGGGGGTGCTGTGTATAACACTTTTAGGGGGTGCTGTGTATTAAACTATTAGGGGGATGCTGTGTATTAAACTATTAGGGGGGTGCTGTGTATAACACTATTAGGGGGTGCTGTGTATTACACTATTAGGGGGGTGCTGTGTATTAAACTATTAGGGGGGGTGCTGTGTATAACACTATTAGGGGGGTGCTGTGTATAACACTATTAGGGGGTACTGTGTATTAAACTATTAGGGGGTGCTGTGTATAACACTATTAGGGGGGTGCTGTGTATAACACTATTAGGGGGGTGCTGTGTATAACACTATTAGGTGGTGCTGTGTATAACACTATTAGGGTGGTGCTGTGTATTAAACTATTAAAGGGGTGCTGTGTATAACACTATTGGGGGGTGCTGTGTATTAAACTATTAGGGGGTGCTGTGTATTAAACTATTAGGGGGGTGCTGTGTATTAAACTATTAGGGGGGTGCTGTGTATTAAACTATTAGGGGGGTGCTGTGTATAACACTATTAGGGGGGTGCTGTGTATAACACTATTAGTGGGGTGCTGTGTATTAAACTATTAGGGGGGTGCTGTGTATTAAACTATTAGGGGGGTGCTGTGTATTACACTATTAGGGGGGTGCTGTGTATTAAACTATTAGGGCAGTGCTGTCTATTAAACTATTAGGGGGGTGCTGTCTATTAAACTATTAGGGGTGTGCTGTCTATTAAACTATTAGGGGGGTGCTGTCTATTAAACTATTAGGGGGTTGCTGTCTATTAAACTATTAGGGGGGTGCTGTCTATTAAACTATTAGGGGGGTGCTGTCTATTAAACTATTAGGGGGGTGCTGTGTATAACACTATTAGGGGGGTGCTGTGTATTAAACTATTAGGGGGGTGCTGTGTATTAAACTATTAGGGGGGTGCTGTGTATAACACTATTAGGGGGGTGCTGTGTATAACACTATTAGGGGGGTGCTGTGTATAACACTATTAGGGGGGTGCTGTGTATAACACTATTAGGGGGGTGCTGTGTATTAAACTATTAGGGGGGTGCTGTGTATAACACTATTAGAGGGGTGCTGTGTATAACACTATTAGGGGGGTGCTGTGTATTAAACTATTAGGGGGGTGCTGTGTATAACACTATTAGGGGGGTGCTGTGTATTAAACTATTAGGGGGGTGCTGTGTATAACACTATTAGGGGGGTGCTGTGTATAACACTATTAGGGGGTGCTGTGTATTAAACTATTAGGGGGTGCTGTGTATAACACTATTAGGGGGGTGCTGTGTATAACACTATTAGGGGGTGCTGTGTATAACACTATTAGGGGGGTGCTGTGTATTAAACTATTAGAGGGGTGCTGTGTATAACACTATTGGGGGGTGCTGTGTATTAAACTATTAGGGGGTGCTGTGTATTAAGCTATTAGGGGGGTGCTGTGTATTAAACTATTAGGGGGGTGCTGTGTATTAAACTATTAGGGGTTGCTGTGTATTAGGCTATTAGGGGGGTGCTCTGTATTAAACTATTAGGGGGGTGCTGTGTATAACACTATTAGGGGGGTGCTGTGTATAACACTATTAGGGGGGTGCTGTGCATTAAACTATTAGGGGGTGCTGTGCATAACACTATTAGGGGGATGCTGTGCATTAAACTATTAGGGGGGTGCTGTGCATTAAACTATTAGGAGGGTGCTGTGCATTAAACTATTAGGGGGGTGCTGTGTATAACACTATTAGGAGGGTGCTGTGTATTAAACTATTAGGGGGGTGCTGTGTATAACACTATTAGGGGGTGCTGTGTATTAAACTATTAGGGGGTGCTGTGTATTAAACTATTAGGGGGATGCTATGTATAACACTATTAGGGGGTGCTGTGTATTAAACTATTAGGGGGGTGCTGTGTATAACACTATTAGGGGGGTGCTGTGTATTAAATATTAGGGGGGTGCTCTGTATAACACTAATAGGGGGGTGCTGTGTATAACACTATTAGGGGGTGCTGTGTATAACACGATTAGGGGGGTGCTGTGTATAACACTATTAGGGGGGTGCTATATATAACACTATTAGGGGGTGCTGTGTATTAAACTAATAGGGGGGTGCTGTTTATTAAACTATTAAGGGGGTGCTGTGTATTAAACTATTAGGGGGGTGCTGTGTATAACACTATTAGGGGGGTGCTGTGTATAACACTATTAGGGGGGTGCTGTGTATAACACTATTAGGGGGGTGCTGTGTATTAAACTATTAGGGGGGTGCTGTGTATAACACTATTAGAGGGGTGCTGTGTATTAAACTATTATGGGGGTGATGTATTAAACTATTAGGGGGTGCTGTGTATTAAACTATTAGGGGGGTGCTGTGTATAACACTATTAGGGGGTGCTGTGTATTAAACTATTAGAGGATGCTGTGTAGAACACTATTAGGGGGGTGCTGTGTATAACACTATTAGGGGGGTGCTGTGTATTAAACTATTAGGGGGTGCTGTGTATTAAACTATTAGGGGGGTGCTGTGTATAACACTATTAGGGGGGTGCTGTGTATTAAACTATTAGGGGGGTGCTGTGTATAACACTATTAGGGGGTGCTGTGTATTAAACTATTAGGGGGGTGCTGTGTATAACACTATTAGGGGGGTGCTGTGTATAACACTATTAGGGGGGTGCTGTGTATAACACTATTAGGGGGGTGCTGTGTATTAAACTATTAGGGGGGTGCTGTGTATAACACTATTAGAGGGGTGCTGTGTATAACACTATTAGGGGGGTGCTGTGTATTAAACTATTAGGGGGGTGCTGTGTATAACACTATTAGGGGGGTGCTGTGTATTAAACTATTAGGGGGTGCTGTGTATAACACTATTAGGGGGGTGCTGTGTATAACACTATTAGGGGGTGCTGTGTATAACACTATTAGGGGGGTGCTGTGTATTAAACTATTAGAGGGGTGCTGTGTATAACACTATTGGGGGGTGCTGTGTATTAAACTCTTAGGGGGTGCTGTGTATTAAGCTATTAGGGGGGTGCTGTGTATTAAACTATTAGGGGGGTGCTGTGTATTAAACTATTAGGGGTTGCTGTGTATTAAGCTATTAGGGGGGTGCTGTGTATTAAACTATTAGGGGGGTGCTGTGTATAACACTATTAGGGGGGGTGCTGTGTATAACACTATTAGGGGGGTGCTGTGCATTAAACTATTAGGGGGTGCTGTGCATAACACTATTAGGGGGATGCTGTGCATTAAACTATTAGGGGGGTGCTGTGCATTAAACTATTAGGAGGGTGCTGTGCATTAAACTATTAGGGGGGTGCTGTGTATAACACTATTAGGAGGGTGCTGTGTATTAAACTATTAGGGGGGTGCTGTGTATAACACTATTAGGGGGTGCTGTGTATTAAACTATTAGGGGGTGCTGTGTATTAAACTATTAGGGGGATGCTATGTATAACACTATTAGGGGGTGCTGTGTATTAAACTATTAGGGGGGTGCTGTGTATAACACTATTAGGGGGTGCTGTGTATTAAATATTAGGGGGGTGCTCTGTATAACACTAATAGGGGGGTGCTGTGTATAACACTATTAGGGGGTGCTGTGTATAACACGATTAGGGGGGTGCTGTGTATAACACTATTAGGGGGGTGCTATATATAACACTATTAGGGGGTGCTGTGTATTAAACTAATAGGGGGGTGCTGTTTATTAAACTATTAAGGGGGTGCTGTGTATTAAACTATTAGGGGGGTGCTGTGTATAACACTATTAGGGGGGTGCTGTGTATAACACTATTAGGGGGGTGCTGTGTATAACACTATTAGGGGGGTGCTGTGTATAACACTATTAGGGGGGTGCTGTGTATTAAACTATTAGGGGGGTGCTGTGTATAACACTATTAGAGGGGTGCTGTGTATAACACTATTAGGGGGGTGCTGTGTATTAAACTATTAGGGGGGGTGCTGTGTATAACACTATTAGGGGGGTGCTGTGTATTAAACTATTAGGGGGGTGCTGTGTATAACACTATTAGGGGGGTGCTGTGTATAACACTATTAGGGGGTGCTGTGTATTAAACTATTAGGGGGTGCTGTGTATAACACTATTAGGGGGGTGCTGTGTATAACACTATTAGGGGGTGCTGTGTATAACACTATTAGGGGGGGTGCTGTGTATTAAACTATTAGAGGGGTGCTGTGTATAACACTATTGGGGGGTGCTGTGTATTAAACTATTAGGGGGTGCTGTGTATTAAGCTATTAGGGGGGTGCTATGTATTAAACTATTAGGGGGGTGCTGTGTATTAAACTATTAGGGGTTGCTGTGTATTAGGCTATTAGGGGGGTGCTGTGTATTAAACTATTAGGGGGGTGCTGTGTATAACACTATTAGGGGGGTGCTGTGTATAACACTATTAGGGGGGTGCTGTGCATTAAACTATTAGGGGGTGCTGTGCATAACACTATTAGGGGGATGCTGTGCATTAAACTATTAGGGGGGTGCTGTGCATTAAACTATTAGGAGGGTGCTGTGCATTAAACTATTAGGGGGGTGCTGTGTATAACACTATTAGGAGGGTGCTGTGTATTAAACTATTAGGGGGGTGCTGTGTATAACACTATTAGGGGGTGCTGTGTATTAAACTATTAGGGGGTGCTGTGTATTAAACTATTAGGGGGATGCTATGTATAACACTATTAGGGGGTGCTGTGTATTAAACTATTAGGGGGTGCTGTGTATAACACTATTAGGGGGGTGCTGTGTATTAAATATTAGGGGGGTGCTCTGTATAACACTAATAGGGGGGTGCTGTGTATAACACTATTAGGGGGTGCTGTGTATAACACGATTAGGGGGGTGCTGTGTATAACACTATTAGGGGGGTGCTGTATATAACACTATTAGGGGGTGCTGTGTATTAAACTAATAGGGGGGTGCTGTTTACTATACTATTAAGGGGGTGCTGTGTATTAAACTATTAGGGGGGTGCTGTGTATAACACTATTAGGGGGGTGCTGTGTATAACACTATTAGGGGGGTGCTGTGTATAACACTATTAGGGGGGTGCTGTGTATAACACTATTAGGGGGGTGCTGTGTATTAAACTATTAGGGGGGTGCTGTCTATAACACTATTAGAGGGGTGCTGTGTATAACACTATTAGGGGGGTGCTGTGTATTAAACTATTAGGGGGGTGCTGTGTATAACACTATTAGGGGGGTGCTGTATATTAAACTATTAGGGGGGTGTTGTGTATAACACTATTAGGGGGGTGCTGTGTATAACACTATTAGGGGGTGCTGTGTATTAAACTATTAGGGGGTGCTGTGTATAACACTATTAGGGGGGTGCTGTGTATAACACTATTAGGGGGTGCTGTGTATAACACTATTAGGGGGGTGCTGTGTATTAAACTATTAGAGGGGTGCTGTGTATAACACTATTAGGGGGGTGCTGTGTATTAAACTATTAGGGGGTGCTGTGTATTAAGCTATTAGGGGGGTGCTGTGTATTAAACTATTAGGGGGGTGCTGTGTATTAAACTATTAGGGGTTGCTGTGTATTAGGCTATTAGGGGGGTGCTGTGTATTAAACTATTAGGGGGGTGCTGTGTATAACACTATTAGGGGGGTGCTGTGTATAACACTATTAGGGGGGTGCTGTGCATTAAACTATTAGGGGGTGCTGTGCATAACACTATTAGGGGGATGCTGTGCATTAAACTATTAGGGGGGTGCTGTGCATTAAACTATTAGGAGGGTGCTGTGCATTAAACTATTAGGGGGGTGCTGTGTATAACACTATTAGGAGGGTGCTGTGTATTAAACTATTAGGGGGGTGCTGTGTATAACACTATTAGGGGGTGCTGTGTATTAAACTATTAGGGGGTGCTGTGTATTAAACTATTAGGGGGATGCTATGTATAACACTATTAGGGGGTGCTGTGTATTAAACTATTAGGGGGTGCTGTGTATAACACTATTAGGGGGGTGCTGTGTATTAAATATTAGGGGGGTGCTCTGTATAACACTAATAGGGGGGTGCTGTGTATAACACTATTAGGGGGTGCTGTGTATAACACGATTAGGGGGGTGCTGTGTATAACACTATTAGGGGGGTGCTGTATATAACACTATTAGGGGGTGCTGTGTATTAAACTAATAGGGGGGTGCTGTTTACTAAACTATTAAGGGGGTGCTGTGTATTAAACTATTAGGGGGGTGCTGTGTATAACACTATTAGGGGGGTGCTGTGTATAACACTATTAGGGGGGTGCTGTGTATAACACTATTAGGGGGGTGCTGTGTATAACACTATTAGGGGGGTGCTGTGTATTAAACTATTAGGGGGGTGCTGTCTATAACACTATTAGAGGGGTGCTGTGTATAACACTATTAGGGGGGTGCTGTGTATTAAACTATTAGGGGGGTGCTGTGTATAACACTATTAGGGGGGTGCTGTATATTAAACTATTAGGGGGGTGCTGTGTATAACACTATTAGGGGGGTGCTGTGTATAACACTATTAGGGGGTGCTGTGTATTAAACTATTAGGGGGTGCTGTGTATAACACTATTAGGGGGGTGCTGTGTATAACACTATTAGGGGGTGCTGTGTATAACACTATTAGGGGGGTGCTGTGTATTAAACTATTAGAGGGGTGCTGTGTATAACACTATTAGGGGGGTGCTGTGTATTAAACTATTAGGGGGTGCTGTGTATTAAGCTATTAGGGGGGTGCTGTGTATTAAACTATTAGGGGGGTGCTGTGTATTAAACTATTAGGGGTTGCTGTGTATTAGGCTATTAGGGGGGTGCTGTGTATTAAACTATTAGGGGGGTGCTGTGTATAACACTATTAGGGGGGTGCTGTGTATAACACTATTAGGGGGGTGCTGTGCATTAAACTTTTAGGGGGTGCTGTGCATAACACTATTAGGGGGATGCTGTGCATTAAACTATTAGGGGGGTGCTGTGCATTAAACTATTAGGAGGGTGCTGTGCATTAAACTATTAGGGGGGTGCTGTGTATAACACTATTAGGAGGGTGCTGTGTATTAAACTATTAGGGGGGTGCTGTGTATAACACTATTAGGGGGTGCTGTGTATTAAACTATTAGGGGGTGCTGTGTAATAAACTATTAGGGGGATGCTATGTATAACACTATTAGGGGGTGCTGTGTATTAAACTATTAGGGGGGTGCTGTGTATAACACTATTAGGGGGGTGCTGTGTATTAAATATTAGGGGGGTGCTCTGTATAACACTAATAGGGGGGTGCTGTGTATAACACTATTAGGGGGTGCTGTGTATAACACGATTAGGGGGGTGCTGTGTATAACACTATTAGGGGGGTGCTGTATATAACACTATTAGGGGGTGCTGTGTATTAAACTAATAGGGGGTGCTGTTTATTAAACTATTAAGGGGGTGCTGTGTATTAAACTATTAGGGGGGTGCTGTGTATAACACTATTAGGGGGGTGCTGTGTATTAAACTATTAGGGGGGTGCTGTGTATAACACTATTAGTGGGGTGCTGTGTATAACACTATTAGGGGGGTGCTGTGTATTAAACTATTAGGGGGGTGCTGTGTATAACACTATTAGTGGTGTGCTGTATATAACACTATTAGGGGGGTGCTGTGTATTAAACTATTAGGGGGGTGCTGTGTATAACACTATTAGGGGAGTGCTGTGTATAACACTATTAGGTGGGTGCTGTGTATTAAACTATTAGGGGGTGCTGTGTATGACACTATTAGGGGGGTGCTGTATTTTAAACTATTAGGGGGGTGCTGTGTATAACACTATTAGGGGGGTGCTGTGTATAACACTATTAGGAGGGTGCTGTGTATAACACTATTAGGGGGGTGCTGTGTATTAAACTATTAGGGGGATGCTATGTATAACACTATTAGGGGGTGCTGTGTATTAAACTATTAGGGGGGTGCTGTGTATTAGGCTATTAGGGGGGTGCTGTGTATTAAACTATTAGGGGGGTGCTCTGTATAACACTAATAGGGGGGTGCTGTGTATAACACTATTAGGGGGTGCTGTGTATAACACGATTAGGGGGTGCTGTGTATTAAACTATTAGGGGGATGCTATGTATAATACTATTAGGGGGTGCTGTGTATTAAACTATTAGGGGGGTGCTGTGTATAACACTATTAGGGGGGTGCTGTGTATTAAATATTAGGGGGGTGCTCTGTATAACACTAATAGGGGGGTGCTGTGTATAACACTATTAGGGGGTGCTGTGTATAACACGATTAGGGGGGTGCTGTGTATAACACTATTAGGGGGGTGCTGTATATAACACTATTAGGGGGTGCTGTGTATTAAACTAATAGGGGGGTGCTGTTTATTAAACTATTAAGGGAGTGCTGTGTATTAAACTATTAGGGGGGTGCTGTGTATAACACTATTAGGGGGGTGCTGTGTATTAAACTATTAGGGGGGTGCTGTGTATAACACTATTAGTGGGGTGCTCTGTATAACACTATTAGGGGGGTGCTGTGTATTAAACTATTAGGGGGGTGCTGTGTATAACACTATTAGGGGGGTGCTGTGTATTAAATATTAGGGGGGTGCTCTGTATAACACTAATAGGGGGGTGCTGTGTATAACACTATTAGGGGGTGCTGTGTATAACACTATTAGGGGGGTGCTGTATATAACACTATTAGGGGGTGCTGTGTATTAAACTAATAGGGGGGTGCTGTTTATTAAACTATTAAGGGGGTGCTGTGTATTAAACTATTAGGGGGGTGCTGTGTATAACACTATTAGGGGGGTGCTGTGTATAACACTATTAGGGGGGTGCTGTGTATAACACTATTAGGGGGGTGCTGTGTATAACACTATTAGGGGGTGCTGTGTATTAAACTATTAGGGGGGTGCTGTGTATAACACTATTAGAGGGGTGCTGTGTATAACACTATTAGGGGGGTGCTGTGTATTAAACTATTAGGGGGGTGCTGTGTATAACACTATTAGGGGGGTGCTGTGTATTAAACTATTAGGGGGGTGCTGTGTATAACACTATTAGGGGGGTGCTGTGTATAACACTATTAGGGGGTGCTGTGTATTAAACTATTAGGGGGTGCTGTGTATAACACTATTAGGGGGGTGCTGTGTATAACACTATTAGGGGGTGCTGTGTATAACACTATTAGGGGGGTGCTGTGTATTAAACTATTAGAGGGGTGCTGTGTATAACACTATTGGGGGGTGCTGTGTATTAAACTATTAGGGGGTGCTGTGTATTAAGCTATTAGGGGGGTGCTGTGTATTAAACTATTAGGGGGGTGCTGTGTATTAAACTATTAGGGGTTGCTGTGTATTAGGCTATTAGGGGGGTGCTGTGTATTAAACTATTAGGGGGGTGCTGTGTATAACACTATTAGGGGGTGCTGTGTATAACACTATTAGGGGGGTGCTGTGCATTAAACTATTAGGGGGTGCTGTGCATAACACTATTAGGGGGATGCTGTGCATTAAACTATTAGGGGGGTGCTGTGCATTAAACTATTAGGAGGGTGCTGTGCATTAAACTATTAGGGGGGTGCTGTGTATAACACTATTAGGAGGGTGCTGTGTATTAAACTATTAGGGGGGTGCTGTGTATAACACTATTAGGGGGTGCTGTGTATTAAACTATTAGGGGGTGCTGTGTATTAAACTATTAGGGGGATGCTATGTATAACACTATTAGGGGGTGCTGTGTATTAAACTATTAGGGGGGTGCTGTGTATAACACTATTAGGGGGGTGCTGTGTATTAAATATTAGGGGGGTGCTCTGTATAACACTAATAGGGGGGTGCTGTGTATAACACTATTAGGGGGTGCTGTGTATAACACGATTAGGGGGGTGCTGTGTATAACACTATTAGGGGGGTGCTGTATATAACACTATTAGGGGGTGCTGTGTATTAAACTAATAGGGGGTGCTGTTTATTAAACTATTAAGGGGGTGCTGTGTATTAAACTATTAGGGGGGTGCTGTGTATAACACTATTAGGGGGGTGCTGTGTATTAAACTATTAGGGGGGTGCTGTGTATAACACTATTAGTGGGGTGCTGTGTATAACACTATTAGGGGGGTGCTGTGTATTAAACTATTAGGGGGGTGCTGTGTATAACACTATTAGTGGTGTGCTGTATATAACACTATTAGGGGGGTGCTGTGTATTAAACTATTAGGGGGGTGCTGTGTATAACACTATTAGGGGAGTGCTGTGTATAACACTATTAGGTGGGTGCTGTGTATTAAACTATTAGGGGGTGCTGTGTATGACACTATTAGGGGGGTGCTGTATTTTAAACTATTAGGGGGGTGCTGTGTATAACACTATTAGGGGGGTGCTGTGTATAACACTATTAGGGGGGTGCTGTGTATAACACTATTAGGGGGGTGCTGTGTATAACACTATTATGGGGGTGCTGTGTATAACACTATTAGGGGGGTGCTGTGTATAACACTATTAGGGGGGTGCTGTGTATAACACTATTAGGGGGGTGCTGTGTATTAAACTATTAGGGGGATGCTATGTATAACACTATTAGGGGGTGCTGTGTATTAAACTATTAGGGGGGTGCTGTGTATAACACTATTAGGGGGGTGCTGTGTATTAAATATTAGGGGGGTGCTCTGTATAACACTAATAGGGGGGTGCTGTGTATAACACTATTAGGGGGTGCTGTGTATAACACGATTAGGGGGTGCTGTGTATTAAACTATTAGGAGGATGCTATGTATAACACTATTAGGGGGTGCTGTGTATTAAACTATTAGGGGGGTGCTGTGTATAACACTATTAGGGGGGTGCTGTGTATTAAATATTAGGGGGTGCTCTGTATAACACTAATAGGGGGGTGCTGTGTATAACACTATTAGGGGGTGCTGTGTATAACACGATTAGGGGGGTGCTGTGTATAACACTATTAGGGGGGTGCTGTATATAACACTATTAGGGGGTGCTGTGTATTAAACTAATAGGGGGGGTGCTGTTTATTAAACTATTAAGGGAGTGCTGTGTATTAAACTATTAGGGGGGTGCTGTGTATAACACTATTAGGGGGGTGCTGTGTATTAAACTATTAGGGGGGTGCTGTGTATAACACTATTAGTGGGGTGCTGTGTATAACACTATTAGGGGGGTGCTGTGTATTAAACTATTAGGGGGGTGCTGTGTATAACACTATTAGTGGTGTGCTGTATATAACACTATTAGGGGGGTGCTGTGTATTAAACTAATAGGGGGGTGCTGTGTATAACACTATTAGGGGAGTGCTGTGTATAACACTATTAGGTGGGTGCTGTGTATTAAACTATTAGGGGGGTGCTGTGTATAACACTATTAGGGGGGTGCTGTGTATTAAATATTAGGGGGGTGCTCTGTATAACACTAATAGGGGGGTGCTGTGTATAACACTATTAGGGGGTGCTGTGTATAACACGATTAGGGGGGTGCTGTGTATAACACTATTAGGGGGGTGCTGTATATAACACTATTAGGGGGTGCTGTGTATTAAACTAATAGGGGGGTGCTGTTATTAAACTATTAAGGGGGTGCTGTGTATTAAACTATTAGGGGGGTGCTGTGTATAACACTATTAGGGGGGTGCTGTGTATAACACTATTAGGGGGGTGCTGTGTATAACACTATTAGGGGGGTGCTGTGTATAACACTATTAGGGGGGTGCTGTGTATTAAACTATTAGGGGGTGCTGTGTATAACACTATTAGAGGGGTGCTGTGTATAACACTATTAGGGGGGTGCTGTGTATTAAACTATTAGGGGGTGCTGTGTATAACACTATTAGGGGGGTGCTGTGTATTAACTATTAGGGGGGTGCTGTGTATAACACTATTAGGGGGGGTGCTGTGTATAACACTATTAGGGGGTGCTGTGTATTAAACTATTAGGGGGGTGCTGTGTATAACACTATTAGGGGGGTGCTGTGTATAACACTATTAGGGGGTGCTGTGTATAACACTATTAGGGGGGTGCTGTGTATTAAACTATTAGAGGGGTGCTGTGTATAACACTATTGGGGGGTGCTGTGTATTAAACTATTAGGGGGTGCTGTGTATTAAGCTATTAGGGGGGTGCTGTGTATTAAACTATTAGGGGGGTGCTGTGTATTAAACTATTAGGGGTTGCTGTGTATTAGGCTTTATAACACTATTAGGGGGGTGCTGTGTATTAAACTATTAGAGGGGTGCTGTGTATAACACTATTGGGGGGTGCTGTGTATTAAACTATTAGGGGGTGCTGTGTATTAAGCTATTAGGGGGGTGCTGTGTATTAAACTATTAGGGGGGGTGCTGTGTATTAAACTATTAGGGGGTTGCTGTGTATTAGGCTATTAGGGGGGTGCTGTGTATTAAACTATTAGGGGGGTGCTGTGTATAACACTATTAGGGGGGTGCTGTGTATAACACTATTAGGGGGGTGCTGTGCATTAAACTATTAGGGGGGTGCTGTGCATAACACTATTAGGGGGATGCTGTGCATTAAACTATTAGGGGGGGTGCTGTGCATTAAACTATTAGGAGGGTGCTGTGCATTAAACTATTAGGGGGGGTGCTGTGTATAACACTATTAGGAGGGAGCTGTGTATTAAACTATTAGGGGGGTGCTGTGTATAACACTATTAGGGGGTGCTGTGTATTAAACTATTAGGGGGTGCTGTGTATTAAACTATTAGGGGGATGCTATGTATAACACTATTAGGGGGGTGCTGTATATAACACTATTAGGGGGTGCTGTGTATTAAACTAATAGGGGGTGCTGTTTATTAAACTATTAAGGGGGTGCTGTGTATTAAACTATTAGGGGGGTGCTGTGTATAACACTATTAGGGGGGTGCTGTGTATTAAACTATTAGGGGGGTGCTGTGTATAACACTATTAGTGGGGTGCTGTGTATAACACTATTAGGGGGGTGCTGTGTATTAAACTATTAGGGGGGTGCTGTGTATAACACTATTAGTGGTGTGCTGTATATAACACTATTAGGGGGGTGCTGTGTATTAAACTATTAGGGGGGTGCTGTGTATAACACTATTAGGGGAGTGCTGTGTATAACACTATTAGGTGGGTGCTGTGTATTAAACTATTAGGGGGTGCTGTGTGTATGACACTATTAGGGGGGTGCTGTATTTTAAACTATTAGGGGGGTGCTGTGTATAACACTATTAGGGGGGTGCTGTGTATAACACTATTAGGAGGGTGCTGTGTATAACACTATTAGGGGGGTGCTGTGTATTAAACTATTAGGGGGATGCTATGTATAACACTATTAGGGGGTGCTGTGTATTAAACTATTAGGGGGGTGCTGTGTATAACACTATTAGGGGGGTGCTGTGTATTAAATATTAGGGGGGTGCTCTGTATAACACTAATAGGGGGGTGCTGTGTATAACACTATTAGGGGGTGCTGTGTATAACACGATTAGGGGGTGCTGTGTATTAAACTATTAGGGGGATGCTATGTATAACACTATTAGGGGGTGCTGTGTATTAAACTATTAGGGGGGGTGCTGTGTATAACACTATTAGGGGGGGTGCTGTGTATTAAATATTAGGGGGGGTGCTCTGTATAACACTAATAGGGGGGTGCTGTGTATAACACTATTAGGGGGTGCTGTGTATAACACGATTAGGGGGGTGCTGTGTATAACACTATTAGGGGGGGTGCTGTATATAACACTATTAGGGGGTGCTGTGTATTAAACTAATAGGGGGGGTGCTGTTTATTAAACTATTAAGGGGGGTGCTGTGTATTAAACTATTAGGGGGGGTGCTGTGTATAACACTATTAGGGGGGGTGCTGTGTATTAAACTATTAGGGGGGGTGCTGTGTATAACACTATTAGTGGGGTGCTGTGTATAACACTATTAGGGGGGTGCTGTGTATTAAACTATTAGGGGGGTGCTGTGTATAACACTATTAGTGGTGTGCTGTATATAACACTATTAGGGGGGTGCTGTGTATTAAACTATTAGGGGGGTGCTGTGTATAACACTATTAGGGGAGTGCTGTGTATAACACTATTAGGTGGGTGCTGTGTATTAAACTATTAGGGGGGTGCTGTGTATAACACTATTAGGGGGGTGCTGTGTATTAAATATTAGGGGGGTGCTCTGTATAACACTAATAGGGGGGTGCTGTGTATAACACTATTAGGGGGTGCTGTGTATAACACTATTAGGGGGGGTGCTGTATATAACACTATTAGGGGGGTGCTGTGTATTAAACTAATAGAAGGGTGCTGTTTATTAAACTATTAAGGGGGTGCTGTGTATTAAACTATTAGGGGGGTGCTGTGTATAACACTATTAGGGGGGTGCTGTGTATAACACTATTAGGGGGGTGCTGTGTATAACACTATTAGGGGGGTGCTGTGTATAACACTATTAGGGGGTGCTGTGTATTAAACTATTAGGGGGGGTGCTGTGTATAACACTATTAGAGGGGTGCTGTGTATAACACTATTAGGGGGGTGCTGTGTATTAAACTATTAGGGGGGTGCTGTGTATAACACTATTAGGGGGGTGCTGTGTATTAAACTATTAGGGGGGTGCTGTGTATAACACTATTAGGGGGGTGCTGTGTATAACACTATTAGGGGGTGCTGTGTATTAAACTATTAGGGGGTGCTGTGTATAACACTATTAGGGGGGTGCTGTGTATAACACTATTAGGGGGTGCTGTGTATAACACTATTAGGGGGGTGCTGCGTATTAAACTATTAGAGGGGTGCTGTGTATAACACTATTGGGGGGTGCTGTGTATTAAACTATTAGGGGGTGCTGTGTATTAAGCTATTAGGGGGGTGCTGTGTATTAAACTATTAGGGGGGTGCTGTGTATTAGGCTATTAGGGGGGGTGCTGTGTATTAAACTATTAGGGGGGTGCTGTGTATAACACTATTAGGGGGGTGCTGTGTATAACACTATTAGGAGGGTGCTGTGCATTAAACTATTAGGGGGTGCTGTGCATAACACTATTAGGGGGATGCTGTGCATTAAACTATTAGGGGGGTGCTGTGCATTAAACTATTAGGAGGGTGCTGTGCATTAAACTATTAGGGGGGTGCTGTGTATAACACTATTAGGAGGGTGCTGTGTATTAAACTATTAGGGGGGTGCTGTGTATAACACTATTAGGGGGTGCTGTGTATTAAACTATTAGGGGGTGCTGTGTATTAAACTATTAGGGGGATGCTATGTATAACACTATTAGGGGGTGCTGTGTATTAAACTATTAGGGGGGTGCTGTGTATAACACTATTAGGGGGGTGCTGTGTATTAAATATTAGGGGGGTGCTCTGTATAACACTAATAGGGGGGGTGCTGTGTATAACACTATTAGGGGGTGCTGTGTATAACACGATTAGGGGGGTGCTGTGTATAACACTATTAGGGGGGTGCTGTATATAACACTATTAGGGGGTGCTGTGTATTAAACTAATAGGGGGTGCTGTTTATTAAACTATTAAGGGGGTGCTGTGTATTAAACTATTAGGGGGGTGCTGTGTATAACACTATTAGGGGGGTGCTGTGTATTAAACTATTAGGGGGGTGCTGTGTATAACACTATTAGTGGGGTGCTGTGTATAACACTATTAGGGGGGTGCTGTGTATTAAACTATTAGGGGGGTGCTGTGTATAACACTGTTAGTGGTGTGCTGTATATAACACTATTAGGGGGGTGCTGTGTATTAAACTATTAGGGGGGGTGCTGTGTATAACACTATTAGGGGAGTGCTGTGTATAACACTATTAGGTGGGTGCTGTGTATTAAACTATTAGGGGGTGCTGTGTATGACACTATTAGGGGGGTGCTGTATTTTAAACTATTAGGGGGGGTGCTGTGTATAACACTATTAGGGGGGTGCTGTGTATAACACTATTAGGGGGGTGCTGTGTATAACACTATTAGGGGGGTGCTGTGTATTAAACTATTAGGGGGATGCTATGTATAACACTATTAGGGGGTGCTGTGTATTAAACTATTAGGGGGGTGCTGTGTATAACACTATTAGGGGGGTGCTGTGTATTAAATATTAGGGGGGTGCTCTGTATAACACTAATAGGGGGGTGCTGTGTATAACACTATTAGGGGGTGCTGTGTATAACACGATTAGGGGGTGCTGTGTATTAAACTATTGCTGTGTATTAAACTATTAGGGGGATGCTATGTATAACACTATTAGGGGTGCTATGTATTAAACTATTAGGGGGGTGCTGTGTATAACACTATTAGGGGGGTGCTGTGTATTAAATATTAGGGGGGTGCTCTGTATAACACTAATAGGGGGGTGCTGTGTATAACACTATTAGGGGGTGCTGTGTATAACACGATTAGGGGGGTGCTGTGTATAACACTATTAGGGGGGTGCTGTATATAACACTATTAGGGGGTGCTGTGTATTAAACTAATAGGGGGGTGCTGTTTATTAAACTATTAAGGGAGTGCTGTGTATTAAACTATTAGGGGGGTGCTGTGTATAACACTATTAGTGGGGTGCTGTGTATAACACTATTAGGGGGGTGCTGTGTATTAAACTATTAGGGGGGTGCTGTGTATAACACTATTAGTGGTGTGCTGTATATAACACTATTAGGGGGGTGCTGTGTATTAAACTATTAGGGGGGCGCTGTGTATAACACTATTAGGGGAGTGCTGTGTATAACACTATTAGGTGGGTGCTGTGTATTAAACTATTAGGGGGGTGCTGTGTATAACACTATTAGGGGGGTGCTGTGTATTACATATTAGGGGGGTGCTCTGTATAACACTAATAGGGGGGTGCTGTGTATAACACTATTAGGGGGTGCTGTGTATAACACGATTAGGGGGGTGCTGTGTATAACACTATTAGGGGGGTGCTGTATATAACACTATTAGGGGGTGCTGTGTATTAAACTAATAGGGGGGTGCTGTTTATTAAACTATTAAGGGGGTGCTGTGTATTAAACTATTAGGGGGGTGCTGTGTATAACACTATTAGGGGGGTGCTGTGTATAACACTATTAGGGGGGTGCTGTGTATAACACTATTAGGGGGGTGCTGTGTATAACACTATTAGGGGGGTGCTGTGTATTAAACTATTAGGGGGGTGCTGTGTATAACACTATTAGAGGGGTGCTGTGTATAACACTATTAGGGGGGTGCTGTGTATTAAACTATTAGGGGGGTGCTGTGTATAACACTATTAGGGGGGTGCTGTGTATTAAACTATTAGGGGGGTGCTGTGTATAACACTATTAGGGGGGTGCTGTGTATAACACTATTAGGGGGTGCTGTGTATTAAACTATTAGGGGGTGCTGTGTATAACACTATTAGGGGGGTGCTGTGTATAACACTATTAGGGGGTGCTGTGTATAACACTATTAGGGGGGTGCTGTGTATTAAACTATTAGAGGGGTGCTGTGTATAACACTATTGGGGGGTGCTGTGTATTAAACTATTAGGGGGTGCTGTGTATTAAGCTATTAGGGGGGTGCTGTGTATTAAACTATTAGGGGGGTGCTGTGTATTAAACTATTAGGGGTTGCTGTGTATTAGGCTATTAGGGGGGTGCTGTGTATTAAACTATTAGGGGGGTGCTGTGTATAACACTATTAGGGGGGTGCTGTGTATAACACTATTAGGGGGGTGCTGTGCATTAAACTATTAGGGGGTGCTGTGCATAACACTATTAGGGGGATGCTGTGCATTAAACTATTAGGGGGGTGCTGTGCATTAAACTATTAGGAGGGTGCTGTGCATTAAACTATTAGGGGGGTGCTGTGTATAACACTATTAGGAGGGAGCTGTGTATTAAACTATTAGGGGGGTGCTGTGTATAACACTATTAGGGGGTGCTGTGTATTAAACTATTAGGGGGTGCTGTGTATTAAACTATTAGGGGGATGCTATGTATAACACTATTAGGGGGTGCTGTGTATTAAACTATTAGGGGGGTGCTGTGTATAACACTATTAGGGGGGTGCTGTGTATTAAATATTAGGGGGGTGCTCTGTATAACACTAATAGGGGGGTGCTGTGTATAACACTATTAGGGGGTGCTGTGTATAACACGATTAGGGGGGTGCTGTGTATAACACTATTAGGGGGGTGCTGTATATAACACTATTAGGGGGTGCTGTGTATTAAACTAATAGGGGGTGCTGTTTATTAAACTATTAAGGGGGTGCTGTGTATTAAACTATTAGGGGGGTGCTGTGTATAACACTATTAGGGGGGTGCTGTGTATTAAACTATTAGGGGGGTGCTGTGTATAACACTATTAGTGGGGTGCTGTGTATAACACTATTAGGGGGGTGCTGTGTATTAAACTATTAGGGGGGTGCTGTGTATAACACTATTAGTGGTGTGCTGTATATAACACTATTAGGGGGGTGCTGTGTATTAAACTATTAGGGGGGTGCTGTGTATAACACTATTAGGGGAGTGCTGTGTATAACACTATTAGGTGGGTGCTGTGTATTAAACTATTAGGGGGTGCTGTGTATGACACTATTAGGGGGGTGCTGTATTTTAAACTATTAGGGGGGTGCTGTGTATAACACTATTAGGGGGGTGCTGTGTATAACACTATTAGGAGGGTGCTGTGTATAACACTATTAGGGGGGTGCTGTGTATTAAACTATTAGGGGGATGCTATGTATAACACTATTAGGGGGTGCTGTGTATTAAACTATTAGGGGGGTGCTGTGTATAACACTATTAGGGGGGTGCTGTGTATTAAATATTAGGGGGGTGCTCTGTATAACACTAATAGGGGGTGCTGTGTATAACACTATTAGGGGGTGCTGTGTATAACACGATTAGGGGGTGCTGTGTATTAAACTATTAGGGGGATGCTATGTATAACACTATTAGGGGGTGCTGTGTATTAAACTATTAGGGGGGTGCTGTGTATAACACTATTAGGGGGGTGCTGTGTATTAAATATTAGGGGGGTGCTCTGTATAACACTAATAGGGGGGTGCTGTGTATAACACTATTAGGGGGTGCTGTGTATAACACGATTAGGGGGGTGCTGTGTATAACACTATTAGGGGGGTGCTGTATATAACACTATTAGGGGGTGCTGTGTATTAAACTAATAGGGGGGTGCTGTTTATTAAACTATTAAGGGGGTGCTGTTGTTATTAAACTATTAGGGGGGTGCTGTGTATAACACTATTAGGGGGGTGCTGTGTATTAAACTATTAGGGGGGTGCTGTGTATAACACTATTAGTGGGGTGCTGTGTATAACACTATTAGGGGGGTGCTGTGTATTAAACTATTAGGGGGGTACTGTGTATAACACTATTAGTGGTGTGCTGTATATAACACTATTAGGGGGGTGCTGTGTATTAAACTATTAGGGGGGTGCTGTGTATAACACTATTAGGGGAGTGCTGTGTATAACACTATTAGGTGGGTGCTGTGTATTAAACTATTAGGGGGTGCTGTGTATGACACTATTAGGGGGGTGCTGTATATTAAACTATTAGGGGGGTGCTGTGTATAACACTATTAGGGGGGTGCTGTGTATAACACTATTAGGGGGGTGCTGTGTATTAAACTAATAGGGGGTTGCTGTGTATAACACTATTAAGGGGGTGTTGTGTATAACACTATTAGGGTGGTGCTGTGTATTAAACTATTAGGGGGGTGCTGTGTATAACACTATTAGGGGGTGCTGTGTATTAAACTATTAGGGGGGTGCTGTGTATAACACTATTAGGGGGTTGCTGTGTATTAAACTATTAGGGGGGTGCTGTGTATAACACTATTAGGGGGGTGCTGTGTATTAAACTATTAGGGGGGTGCTGTGTATAACACTATTAGGGGGGTGCTGTGTATTAAACTATTAGGGGGGTGCTGTGTATAACACTATTAGGGGGGTGCTGTGTATAACACTATTAGGGGGTGCTGTGTATTAAACTATTAGGGGGTGCTGTGTATAACACTATTAGGGGGGTGCTGTGTATAACACTATTAGGGGGTGCTGTGTATAACACTATTAGGGGGCTGCTGTGTATTAAACTATTAGAGGGATGCTGTGTATAACACTATTGTGGGGTGCTGTGTATTAAACTATTAGGGGGTGCTGTGTATTAAGCTATTAGAGGGGTGCTGTGTATTAAACTATTAGGGGGGTGCTGTGTATTAAACTATTAAGGGGTGCTGTGTATTAAGCTTTTAGGGGGGTGCTGTGTATAACACTATTAGGGGGGTGCTGTGTATAACACTATTAGGGGGGTGCTGTGCATTAAACTATTAGGGGGGTGCTGTGCATAACACTATTAGGGGGGTGCTGTGCATTAAACTATTAGGGGGGTGCTGTGCATTAAACTATTAGGAGGCTGCTGTGCATTAAACTATTAGGGGGGTGCTGTGTATAACACTATTAGGGGGGTGCTGTGTATTAAACTATTAGGGGGGTGCTGTGTATAACACTATTAGGGGGTGCTGGGTATTAAACTATTAGGGGGATGCTGTGTATTAAACTATTAGGGGGTGCTGTGTATAACACTATTAGGGGGGGTGCTGTGTATTACACTATTAGGGGGGTGCTGTGTATTAAACTATTAGGGGGGTGCTGTGTATAACACTATTAGGGGGGTGCTGTGTATAACACTATTAGGGGGTACTGTGTATTAAACTATTAGGGGGTGCTGTGTATAACACTATTAGGGGGGTGCTGTGTATAACACTATTAGGGGGGTGCTGTGTATAACACTATTAGGGGGTGCTGTGTATAACACTATTAGGGGGGTGCTGTGTATTAAACTATTAGAGGGGTGCTGTGTATAACACTATTGGGGGGTGCTGTGTATTAAACTATTAGGGTGTGCTGTGTATTAAACTATTAGGGGGGTGCTGTGTATTAAACTATTAGGGGGGTGCTGTGTATTAAACTATTAGGGGGGTGCTGTGTATAACACTATTAGGGGGTGCTGTGTATAACACTATTAGGGGGGTGCTGTGTATTAAACTATTAGGGGGGTGCTGTGTATTAAACTATTAGGGGGGTGCTGTGTATTACACTATTAGGGGGGTGCTGTGTATTAAACTATTAGGGCGGTGCTGTCTAATAAACTATTAGGGGGGTGCTGTCTATTAAACTATTAGGGGTGTGCTGTCTATTAAACTATTAGGGGGGTGCTGTCTATTAAACTATTAGGGGGGTGCTGTGTATAACACTATTAGGGGGGTGCTGTGTATTAAACTATTAGGGGGGTACTGTGTATTAAACTATTAGGGGGGTGCTGTGTATAACGCTATTAGGGGGTGCTGTGTATTAAACTATTAGGGGGTGCTGTGTATAACACTATTAGAGGGGTGCTGTGTATAACACTATTAGGGGGTGCTGTGTATAACACTATTAGGGGGTGCTGTGTATAACACTATTAGGGGGGTGCTGTGTATTAAACTATTAGGGGGGTGCTGTCTATTAAACTATTAGGGGGGTGCTGTCTATTAAACTATTAGGGGGGTGCTGTCTATTAAACTATTAGGGGGGTGCTGTGTATTAAACTATTAGGGGGTGCTGTGTATTAAACTATTAGGGGGGTGCTGTGTATAACACTATTAGGGGGTGCTGTGTATTAAACTATTAGAGGGTGCTGTGTAGAACACTATTAGGGGGGTGCTGTTTATAACACTATTAGGGGGGGTGCTGTGTATTAAACTATTAGGGGGTGCTGTGTATTAAGCTATTAGGGGGGTGCTGTGTATTAAACTATTAGAGGGGTGCTGTGTATAACACTATTGGGGGGTGCTGTGTATTAAACTATTAGGGGGTGCTGTGTATTAAGCTATTAGGGGGGTGCGGTGTATTAAACTATTAGGGGGGTGCTGTTTATTAAACTATTAGGGGGGTGCTGTGTATAACACTATTAGGGGGGTGCTTTGTATAACACTATTAGGGGGGTGCTGTGTATTAAACTATTAGGGGGGTGCTGTGTATAACACTATTAGGGGGGTGCTGTGTATTAAACTATTAGGGGGGTGCTGTGTATAACACTATTAGGTGGGTGCTGTGTATAACACTATTAGGGGGGTGCTGTGTATTACACTATTAGGGGGGTGCTGTGTATAACACTATTAGGGGGGTGCTGTGTATTAAACTATTAGGGGGGTGCTGTGTATTAAACTATTAGGGGGTGCTGTGTATTAAACTATTAGGGGGGTGCTGTGTATAACACTATTAGGGGATGCTGTGTATTAAACTATTAGAGGGTGCTGTGTAGAACACTATTAGGGGGGTGCTGTGTATAACACTATTAGGGGGGTGCTGTGTATTAAACTATTAGGGGGTGCTGTGTATTAAACTATTAGGGGGGTGCTGTGTATAACACTATTAGGGGGTGCTGTGTATTAAACTATTAGGGGGGTGCTGTGTATAACACTATTAGGGGGGTGCTGTGTATTAAACTATTAGGGGGGTGCTGTGTATAACACTATTAGGGGGGTGCTGTGTATAACACTATTAGGGGGGTGCTGTGTATAACACTATTAGGGGGGTGCTGTGTATTAAACTATTTGGGGGGTGCTGTGTATAACACTATTAGGGGGGTGCTGTGTATAACACTATTAGGGGGGTGCTGTGTATTAAACTATTAGGGGGGTGCTGTGTATAACACTATTAGGGGGGTGCTGTGTATTAAACTATTAGGGGGGTGCTGTGTATAACACTATTAGGGGGGTGCTGTGTATAACACTATTAGGGGGTGCTGTGTATTAAACTATTAGGGGGTGCTGTGTATAACACTATTAGGGGGGTGCTGTGTATAACACTATTAGGGGGTGCTGTGTATAACACTATTAGGGGGGTGCTGCGTATTAAACTATTAGAGGGGTGCTGTGTATAACACTATTGGGGGGTGCTGTGTAATAAACTATTAGGGGGTGCTGTGTATTAAACTATTAGGGGGGTGCTGTGTATTAAACTATTAGGGGATGCTGTGTATTAAGCTATTAGGGGGGTGCTGTGTATTAAACTATTAGGGGGGTGCTGTGCATTAAACTATTAGGAGGGTGCTGTGCATTAAACTATTAGGGGGGTGCTGTGTATAACACTATTAGGGGGGTGCTGTGTATTAAACTATTAGGGGGGTGCTGTGTATAACACTATTAGGGGGGTGCTGTGCATTAAACTATTAGGGGGGTGCTGTGCATAACACTATTAGGGGGGTGCTGTGCATTAAACTATTAGGGGGGTGCTGTGCATTAAACTATTAGGAGAGTGCTGTGCATTAAACTATTAGGGGGGTGCTGTGTATAACACTATTAGGGGGGTGCTGTGTATTAAACTATTAGGGGGTGCTGTGTATAACACTTTTAGGGGGTGCTGTGTATTAAACTATTAGGGGGATGCTGTTTATTAAACTATTAGGGGGGTGCTGTGTATAACACTATTAGGGGGGGTGCTGTGTATTACACTATTAGGGGGGTGCTGTGTATTAAACTATTAGGGGGGTGCTGTGTATAACACTATTAGGGGGGTGCTGTGTATAACACTATTAGGGGGTACTGTGTATTAAACTATTAGGGGGTGCTGTGTATAACACTATTAGGGGGGTGCTGTGTATAACACTATTAGGGGGGTGCTGTGTATAACACTATTAGGTGGTGCTGTGTATAACACTATTAGGGGGGTGCTGTGTATTAAACTATTAAAGGGGTGCTGTGTATAACACTATTGGGGGGTGCTGTGTATTAAACTATTAGGGGGTGCTGTGTATTAAACTATTAGGGGGGTGCTGTGTATTAAACTATTAGGGGGGTGCTGTGTATTAAACTATTAGGGGGGTGCTGTGTATAACACTATTAGGGGGGTGCTGTGTATAACACTATTAGTGGGGTGCTGTGTATTAAACTATTAGGGGGGTGCTGTGTATTAAACTATTAGGGGGGTGCTGTGTATTACACTATTAGGGGGGTGCTGTGTATTAAACTATTAGGGCAGTGCTGTCTATTAAACTATTAGGGGGGTGCTGTCTATTAAACTATTAGGGGTGTGCTGTCTATTAAACTATTAGGGGGGTGCTGTCTATTAAACTATTAGGGGGTTGCTGTCTATTAAACTATTAGGGGGGTGCTGTCTATTAAACTATTAGGGGGGTGCTGTCTATTAAACTATTAGGGGGGTGCTGTGTATAACACTATTAGGGGGGTGCTGTGTATTAAACTATTAGGGGGGTGCTGTGTATTAAACTATTAGGGGGGTGCTGTGTATAACACTATTAGGGGGGTGCTGTGTATAACACTATTAGGGGGGTGCTGTGTATAACACTATTAGGGGGGTGCTGTGTATAACACTATTAGGGGGGTGCTGTGTATTAAACTATTAGGGGGGTGCTGTGTATAACACTATTAGAGGGGTGCTGTGTATAACACTATTAGGGGGGTGCTGTGTATTAAACTATTAGGGGGGTGCTGTGTATAACACTATTAGGGGGGTGCTGTGTATTAAACTATTAGGGGGGTGCTGTGTATAACACTATTAGGGGGGTGCTGTGTATAACACTATTAGGGGGTGCTGTGTATTAAACTATTAGGGGGTGCTGTGTATAACACTATTAGGGGGGTGCTGTGTATAACACTATTAGGGGGTGCTGTGTATAACACTATTAGGGGGGTGCTGTGTATTAAACTATTAGAGGGGTGCTGTGTATAACACTATTGGGGGGTGCTGTGTATTAAACTATTAGGGGGTGCTGTGTATTAAGCTATTAGGGGGTGCTGTGTATTAAACTATTAGGGGGGTGCTGTGTATTAAACTATTAGGGGTTGCTGTGTATTAGGCTATTAGGGGGGTGCTGTGTATTAAACTATTAGGGGGGTGCTGTGTATAACACTATTAGGGGGGTGCTGTGTATAACACTATTAGGGGGGTGCTGTGCATTAAACTATTAGGGGGTGCTGTGCATAACACTATTAGGGGGATGCTGTGCATTAAACTATTAGGGGGGTGCTGTGCATTAAACTATTAGGAGGGTGCTGTGCATTAAACTATTAGGGGGGTGCTGTGTATAACACTATTAGGAGGGTGCTGTGTATTAAACTATTAGGGGGGTGCTGTGTATAACACTATTAGGGGGTGCTGTGTATTAAACTATTAGGGGGTGCTGTGTATTAAACTATTAGGGGGATGCTATGTATAACACTATTAGGGGGTGCTGTGTATAACACGATTAGGGGGGTGCTGTGTATAACACTATTAGGGGGGTGCTGTATATAACACTATTAGGGGGTGCTGTGTATTAAACTAATAGGGGGTGCTGTTTATTAAACTATTAAGGGGGTGCTGTGTATTAAACTATTAGGGGGGTGCTGTGTATAACACTATTAGGGGGGTGCTGTGTATTAAACTATTAGGGGGGTGCTGTGTATAACACTATTAGTGGGGTGCTGTGTATAACACTATTAGGGGGGTGCTGTGTATTAAACTATTAGGGGGGTGCTGTGTATAACACTATTAGTGGTGTGCTGTATATAACACTATTAGGGGGGTGCTGTGTATTAAACTATTAGGGGGGTGCTGTGTATAACACTATTAGGGGAGTGCTGTGTATAACACTATTAGGTGGGTGCTGTGTATTAAACTATTAGGGGGATGCTGTGTATTAAACTATTAGGGGATGCTGTGTATTAAGCTATTAGGGGGGTGCTGTGTATAACACTATTAGGGGGTGCTCTGTATAACACTAATAGGGGGGTGCTGTGTATAACACTATTAGGGGGTGCTGTGTATAACACGATTAGGGGGTGCTGTGTATTAAACTATTAGGGGGATGCTATGTATAACACTATTAGGGGGTGCTGTGTATTAAACTATTAGGGGGTGCTGTATATAACACTATTAGGGGGGTGCTGTGTATTAAATATTAGGGGGGTGCTCTGTATAACACTAATAGGGGGGTGCTGTGTATAACACTATTAGGGGGTGCTGTGTATAACACGATTAGGGGGGTGCTGTGTATAACACTATTAGGGGGGTGCTGTATATAACACTATTCGGGGGTGCTGTGTATTAAACTAATAGGGGGGTGCTGTTTATTAAACTATTAAGGGGGTGCTGTGTATTAAACTATTAGGGGGGTGCTGTGTATAACACTATTAGGGGGGTGCTGTGTATTAAACTATTAGGGGGGTGCTGTGTATAACACTATTAGTGGGGTGCTGTGTATAACACTATTAGGGGGGTGCTGTGTATTAAACTATTAGGGGGGTGCTGTGTATAACACTATTAGTGGTGTGCTGTATATAACACTATTAGGGGGGTGCTGTGTATTAAACTATTAGGGGGGTGCTGTGTATAACACTATTAGGGGAGTGCTGTGTATAACACTATTAGGTGGGTGCTGTGTATTAAACTATTAGGGGGGTGCTGTGTATAACACTATTAGGGGGGTGCTGTGTATTAAATATTAGGGGGGTGCTCTGTATAACACTAATAGGGGGGTGCTGTGTATAACACTATTAGGGGGTGCTGTGTATAACACGATTAGGGGGGTGCTGTGTATAACACTATTAGGGGGGTGCTGTATATAACACTATTAGGGGGTGCTGTGTATTAAACTAATAGGGGGGTGCTGTTTATTAAACTATTAAGGGGGTGCTGTGTATTAAACTATTAGGGGGGTGCTGTGTATAACACTATTAGGGGGGTGCTGTGTATAACACTATTAGGGGGGTGCTGTGTATAACACTATTAGGGGGTGCTGTGTATAACACTATTAGGGGGGTGCTGTGTATTAAACTATTAGGGGGGTGCTGTGTATAACACTATTAGAGGGGTGCTGTGTATAACACTATTAGGGGGGTGCTGTGTATTAAACTATTAGGGGGGTGCTGTGTATAACACTATTAGGGGGGTGCTGTGTATTAAACTATTAGGGGGGTGCTGTGTATAACACTATTAGGGGGGTGCTGTGTATAACACTATTAGGGGGTGCTGTGTATTAAACTATTAGGGGGTGCTGTGTATAACACTATTAGGGGGGTGCTGTGTATAACACTATTAGGGGGTGCTGTGTATAACACTATTAGGGGGGTGCTGTGTATTAAACTATTAGAGGGGTGCTGTGTATAACACTATTGGGGGGTGCTGTGTATTAAACTATTAGGGGGTGCTGTGTATTAAGCTATTAGGGGGGTGCTGTGTATTAAACTATTAGGGGGGTGCTGTGTATTAAACTATTAGAAGTTGCTGTGTATTAGGCTATTAGGGGGGTGCTGTGTATTAAACTATTAGGGGGGTGCTGTGTATAACACTATTAGGGGGGTGCTGTGTATAACACTATTAGGGGGGTGCTGTGCATTAAACTATTAGGGGGTGCTGTGCATAACACTATTAGGGGGATGCTGTGCATTAAACTATTAGGGGGGTGCTGTGCATTAAACTATTAGGAGGGTGCTGTGCATTAAACTATTAGGGGGGTGCTGTGTATAACACTATTAGGATGGTGCTGTGTATTAAACTATTAGGGGGGTGCTGTGTATAACACTATTAGGGGGTGCTGTGTATTAAACTATTAGGGGGTGCTGTGTATTAAACTATTAGGGGGATGCTATGTATAACACTATTAGGGGGTGCTGTGTATTAAACTATTAGGGGGGTGCTGTGTATAACACTATTAGGGGGTTGCTGTGTATTAAATATTAGGGGGGTGCTCTGTATAACACTAATAGGGGGGTGCTGTGTATAACACTATTAGGGGGTGCTGTGTATAACACGATTAGGGGGGTGCTGTGTATAACACTATTAGGGGGGTGCTGTATATAACACTATTAGGGGGCGCTGTGTATTAAACTAATAGGGGGTGCTGTTTATTAAACTATTAAGGGGGTGCTGTGTATTAAACTATTAGGGGGGTGCTGTGTATAACACTATTAGGGGGGTGCTGTGTATTAAACTATTAGGGGGGTGCTGTGTATAACACTATTAGTGGGGTGCTGTGTATAACACTATTAGGGGGGTGCTGTGTATTAAACTATTAGGGGGGTGCTGTGTATAACACTATTAGTGGTGTGCTGTATATAACACTATTAGGGGGGTGCTGTGTATTAAACTATTAGGGGGGTGCTGTGTATAACACTATTAGGGGAGTGCTGTGTATAACACTATTAGGTGGGTGCTGTGTATTAAACTATTAGGGGGTGCTGTGTATGACACTATTAGGGGGGTGCTGTATTTTAAACTATTAGGGGGGTGCTGTGTATAACACTATTAGGGGGGTGCTGTGTATAACACTATTAGTAGGGTGCTGTGTATAACACTATTGGGGGGTGCTGTGTATTAAACTATTAGGGGGATGCTATGTATAACACTATTAGGGGGTGCTGTGTATTAAACTATTAGGGGGGTGCTGTGTATAACACTATTAGGGGGGTGCTGTGTATTAAATATTAGGGGGGTGCTCTGTATAACACTAATAGGGGGGTGCTGTGTATAACACGAATAGGGGGTGCTGTGTATTAAACTATTAGGGGGATGCTATGTATAACACTATTAGGGGGTGCTGTGTATTAAACTTTTAGGGGGGTGCTGTGTATAACACTATTAGGGGGGTGCTGTGTATTAAATATTAGGGGGGTGCTCTGTATAACACTAATAGGGGGGTGCTGTGTATAACACTATTAGGGGGTGCTGTGTATAACACGATTAGGGGGGTGCTGTGTATAACACTATTAGGGGGGTGCTGTATATAACACTATTAGGGGGTGCTGTGTATTAAACTAATAGGGGGGTGCTGTTTATTAAACTATTAAGGGGGTGCTGTGTATTAAACTATTAGGGGGGTGCTGTGTATAACACTATTAGGGGAGTGCTGTGTATAACACTATTAGGTGGGTGCTGTGTATTAAACTATTAGGGGGTGCTGTGTATGACACTATTAGGGGGGTGCTGTATATTAAACTATTAGGGGGGTGCTGTGTATAACACTATTAGGGGGGTGCTGTGTATAACACTATTAGGAGGGTGCTGTGTATAACACTATTAGGGGGGTGCTGTGTATTAAACTAATAGGGGGGTGCTGTGTATAACACTATTAAGGGGGTGTTGTGTATAACACTATTAGGGTGGTGCTGTGTATTAAACTATTAGGGGGGTGCTGTGTATAACACTATTAGGGGGTGCTGTGTATTAAACTATTAGGGGGGTGCTGTGTATAACACTATTAGGGGGTTGCTGTGTATTAAACTATTAGGGGGTGCTGTGTATAATACTATTAGGGGGGTGCTGTGTATTAAACTATTAGGGGGTGCTGTGTATAACACTATTAGGGGGGTGCTGTGTATTAAACTATTAGGGGGGTGCTGTGTATAACACTATTAGGGGGGTGCTGTGTATAACACTATTAGGGGGTGCTGTGTATTAAACTATTAGGGGGTGCTGTGTATAACACTATTAGGGGGGTGCTGTGTATAACACTATTAGGGGGTGCTGTGTATAACACTATTAGGGGGGTGCTGTGTATTAAACTATTAGAGGGATGCTGTGTATAACACTATTGTGGGGTGCTGTGTATTAAACTATTAGGGGGTGCTGTGTATTAAGCTATTAGAGGGGTGCTGTGTATTAAACTATTAGGGGGGTGCTGTGTATTAAACTATTAGGGGGTGCTGTGTATTAAGCTATTAGGGGGGTGCTGTGTATAACACTATTAGGGGGGTGCTGTGTATAACACTATTAGGGGGGTGCTGTGCATTAAACTATTAGGGGGGTGCTGTGCATAACACTATTAGGGGGGTGCTGTGCATTAAACTATTAGGGGGGTGCTGTGCATTAAACTATTAGGAGGGTGCTGTGCATTAAACTATTAGGGGGGTGCTGTGTATAACACTATTAGGGGGGTGCTGTGTATTAAACTATTAGGGGGGTGCTGTGTATAACACTATTAGGGGGTGCTGTGTATTAAACTATTAGGGGGATGCTGTGTATTAAACTATTAGGGGGTGCTGTGTATAACACTATTAGGGGGGGTGCTGTGTATTACACTATTAGGGGGGTGCTGTGTATTAAACTATTAGGGGGTGCTGTGTATAACACTATTAGGGGGGTGCTGTGTATAACACTATTAGGGGGTACTGTGTATTAAACTATTAGGGGGTGCTGTGTATAACACTATTAGGGGGGTGCTGTGTATAACACTATTAGGGGGGTGCTGTGTATAACACTATTAGGGGGTGCTGTGTATAACACTATTAGGGGGGTGCTGTGTATTAAACTATTAGAGGGGTGCTGTGTATAACACTATTGGGGGGTGCTGTGTATTAACTATTAGGGGGTGCTGTGTATTAAACTATTAGGGGGGTGCTGTGTATTAAACTATTAGGGGGGTGCTGTGTATTAAACTATTAGGGGGGTGCTGTGTATAACACTATTAGGGGGGTGCTGTGTATAACACTATTAGGGGGGTGCTGTGTATTAAACTATTAGGGGGGTGCTGTGTATTAAACTATTAGGGGGGTGCTGTGTATTACACTATTAGGGGGGTGCTGTGTATTAAACTATTAGGGCGGTGCTGTCTAATAAACTATTAGGGGGGTGCTGTCTATTAAACTATTAGGGGTGTGCTGTCTATTAAACTATTAGGGGGGTGCTGTCTATTAAACTATAAGAGGGTTGCTGTCTATTAAACTATTAGGGGGGTGCTGTCTATTAAACTATTAGGGGGGTGCTGTGTATAACACTATTAGGGGGGTGCTGTGTATTAAACTATTAGGGGGGTGCTGTGTATTAAACTATTAGGGGGGTGCTGTGTATAACACTATTAGGGGGTGCTGTGTATTAAACTATTAGGGGGTGCTGTGTATAACACTATTAGAGGGGTGCTGTGTATAACACTATTAGGGGGTGCTGTGTATAACACTATTAGGGGGTGCTGTGTATAACACTATTGGGGGGTGCTGTGTATTAAACTATTAGGGGGGTGCTGTCTATTAAACTATTAGGGGGGTGCTGTCTATTAAACTATTAGGGGGGTGCTGTCTATTAAACTATTAGGGGGGTGCTGTGTATTAAACTATTAGGGGGTGCTGTGTATTAAACTATTAGGGGGGTGCTGTGTATAACACTATTAGGGGGTGCTGTGTATTAAACTATTAGAGGGTGCTGTGTAGAACACTATTAGGGGGGTGCTGTTTATAACACTATTAGGGGGGTGCTGTGCATTAAACTATTAGGGGGTGCTGTGTATTAAGCTATTAGGGGGGTGCTGTGTATTAAACTATTAGAGGGGTGCTGTGTATAACACTATTGGGGGGTGCTGTGTATTAAACTATTAGGGGGTGCTGTGTATTAAGCTATTAGGGGGGTGCTGGTGTATTAAACTATTAGGGGGGTGCTGTGTATTAAACTATTAGGGGGGTGCTGTGTATAACACTATTAGGGGGGTGCTGTGTATAACACTATTAGGGGGGTGCTGTGTATTAAACTATTAGGGGGGTGCTGTGTATAACACTATTAGGGGGGTGCTGTGTATTAAACTATTAGGGGGGTGCTGTGTATAACACTATTAGGTTGGTGCTGTGTATAACACTATTAGGGGGGTGCTGTGTATTACACTATTAGGGGGGTGCTGTGTATAACACTATTAGGGGGGTGCTGTGTATTAAACTATTAGGGGGGTGCTGTGTATTAAACTATTAGGGGGTGCTGTTTATTAAACTATTAGGGGGGTGCTGTGTATAACACTATTAGGGGGTGCTGTGTATTAAACTATTAGAGGGGTGCTGTGTATAGCACTATTGGGGGGTGCTGTGTATTAAACTATTAGGGGGGTGCTGTGTATTAAACTATTAGTTGGGTGCTGTGTATAACACTATTAGGGGAGTGCTGTGTATAACACTATTAGGTGGGTGCTGTGTATTAAACTATTAGGGGGGTGCTGTGTATAACACTATTAGGGGGGGTGCTGTGTATTAAATATTAGGGGGGTGCTCTGTATAACACTAATAGGGGGGTGCTGTGTATAACACTATTAGGGGGTGCTGTGTATAACACGATTAGGGGGGTGCTGTGTATAACACTATTAGGGGGGTGCTGTATATAACACTATTAGGGGGTGCTGTGTATTAAACTAATAGGGGGGTGCTGTTTATTAAACTATTAAGGGGGTGCTGTGTATTAAACTATTAGGGGGGTGCTGTGTATAACACTATTAGGGGGGTGCTGTGTATAACACTATTAGGGGGGTGCTGTGTATAACACTATTAGGGGGGTGCTGTGTATAACACTATTAGGGGGGTGCTGTGTATTAAACTATTAGGGGGGTGCTGTGTATAACACTATTAGAGGGGTGCTGTGTATAACACTATTAGGGGGGTGCTGTGTATTAAACTATTAGGGGGGTGCTGTGTATAACACTATTAGGGGGGTGCTGTGTATTAAACTATTAGGGGGGTGCTGTGTATAACACTATTAGGGGGGTGCTGTGTATAACACTATTAGGGGGTGCTGTGTATTAAACTATTAGGGGGTGCTGTGTATAACACTATTAGGGGGGTGCTGTGTATAACACT
This sequence comes from Leptodactylus fuscus, assembly GCF_031893055.1. Lineage (NCBI taxonomy): Eukaryota > Metazoa > Chordata > Amphibia > Anura > Leptodactylidae > Leptodactylus > Leptodactylus fuscus. The sequence continues at coordinate 13,292 of NW_027440841.1, read as the reverse complement.
ATTAGGGGGTGCTGTGTATAACACTATTAGGGGGGTGCTGTGTATTAAACTATTAGAGGGGTGCTGTGTATAACACTATTGGGGGGTGCTGTGTATTAAACTATTAGGGGGTGCTGTGTATTAAGCTATTAGGGGGTGCTGTGTATTAAACTATTAGTGGGGTGCTGTGTATTAAACTATTAGAAGTTGCTGTGTATTAGGCTATTAGGGGGGTGCTGTGTATTAAACTATTAGGGGGGTGCTGTGTATAACACTATTAGGGGGGTGCTGTGTATAACACTATTAGGGGGGTGCTGTGCATTAAACTATTAGGGGGTGCTGTGCATAACACTATTAGGGGGATGCTGTGCATTAAACTATTAGGGGGGTGCTGTGCATTAAACTATTAGGAGGGTGCTGTGCATTAAACTATTAGGGGGGTGCTGTGTATAACACTATTAGGAGGGTGCTGTGTATTAAACTATTAGGGGGGTGCTGTGTATAACACTATTAGGGGGTGCTGTGTATTAAACTATTAGGGGGTGCTGTGTATTAAACTATTAGGGGGATGCTATGTATAACACTATTAGGGGGTGCTGTGTATTAAACTATTAGGGGGGTGCTGTGTATAACACTATTAGGGGGGTGCTGTGTATTAAATATTAGGGGGGTGCTCTGTATAACACTAATAGGGGGGTGCTGTGTATAACACTATTAGGGGGTGCTGTGTATAACACGATTAGGGGGGTGCTGTGTATAACACTATTAGGGGGGTGCTGTATATAACACTATTAGGGGGTGCTGTGTATTAAACTAATAGGGGGTGCTGTTTATTAAACTATTAAGGGGGTGCTGTGTATTAAACTATTAGGGGGGTGCTGTGTATAACACTATTAGGGGGGTGCTGTGTATTAAACTATTAGGGGGGTGCTGTGTATAACACTATTAGTGGGGTGCTGTGTATAACACTATTAGGGGGGGTGCTGTGTATTAAACTATTAGGGGGGTGCTGTGTATAACACTATTAGAAGAGTGCTGTGTATAACACTATTAGGTGGGTGCTGTGTATTAAACTATTAGGGGGTGCTGTGTATGACACTATTATTGGGGTGCTGTATTTTAAACTATTAGGGGGGTGCTGTGTATAACACTATTAGGGGGGTGCTGTGTATAACACTATTAGTAGGGTGCTGTGTATAACACTATTGGGGGGTGCTGTGTATTAAACTATTAGGGGGATGCTATGTATAACACTATTAGGGGGTGCTGTGTATTAAACTATTAGGGGGGTGCTGTGTATAACACTATTAGGGGGTGCTGTGTATTAAATATTAGGGGGGTGCTCTGTATAACACTAATAGGGGGGTGCTGTGTATAACACGAATAGGGGGTGCTGTGTATTAAACTATTAGGGGGATGCTATGTATAACACTATTAGGGGGTGCTGTGTATTAAACTATTAGGGGGGTGCTGTGTATAACACTATTAGGGGGGTGCTGTGTATTAAATATTAGGGGGGTGCTCTGTATAACACTAATAGGGGGGTGCTGTGTATAACACTATTAGGGGGTGCTGTGTATAACACGATTAGGGGGGTGCTGTGTATAACACTATTAGGGGGGTGCTGTATATAACACTATTAGGGGGTGCTGTGTATTAAACTAATAGGGGGGTGCTGTTTATTAAACTATTAAGGGGGTGCTGTGTATTAAACTATTAGGGGGGTGCTGTGTATAACACTATTAGGGGGGTGCTGTGTATTAAACTATTAGGGGGGTGCTGTGTATAACACTATTAGTGGGGTGCTGTGTATAACACTATTAGGGGGGTGCTGTGTATAACACTATTAGTGGTGTGCTGTATATAACACTATTAGGGGGGTGCTGTGTATTAAACTATTAGGGGGGTGCTGTGTATAACACTATTAGGGGAGTGCTGTGTATAACACTATTAGGTGGGTGCTGTGTATTAAACTATTAGGGGGTGCTGTGTATGACACTATTAGGGGGTGCTGTATATTAAACTATTAGGGGGGTGCTGTGTATAACACTATTAGGGGGGTGCTGTGTATAACACTATTAGGAGGGTGCTGTGTATAACACTATTAGGGGGGTGCTGTGTATTAAACTAATAGGGGGGTGCTGTGTATAACACTATTAAGGGGGTGTTGTGTATAACACTATTAGGGTGGTGCTGTGTATTAAACTATTAGGGGGGTGCTGTGTATAACACTATTAGGGGGTGCTGTGTATTAAACTATTAGGGGGGTGCTGTGTATAACACTATTAGGGGGTTGCTGTGTATTAAACTATTAGGGGGGTGCTGTGTATAACACTATTAGGGGGGTGCTGTGTATTAAACTATTAGGGGGGTGCTGTGTATAACACTATTAGGGGGGTGCTGTGTATTAAACTATTAGGGGGGTGCTGTGTATAACACTATTAGGGGGGTGCTGTGTATAACACTATTAGGGGGTGCTGTGTATTAAACTATTAGGGGGTGCTGTGTATAACACTATTAGGGGGGTGCTGTGTATAACACTATTAGGGGGTGCTGTGTATAACACTATTAGGGGGGTGCTGTGTATTAAACTATTAGAGGGATGCTGTGTATAACACTATTGTGGGGTGCTGTGTATTAAACTATTAGGGGGTGCTGTGTATTAAGCTATTAGAGGGGTGCTGTGTATTAAACTATTAGGGGGGTGCTGTGTATTAAACTATTAGGGGGTGCTGTGTATTAAGCTATTAGGGGGGTGCTGTGTATAACACTATTAGGGGGGTGCTGTGTATAACACTATTAGGGGGGTGCTGTGCATTAAACTATTAGGGGGGTGCTGTGCATAACACTATTAGGGGGGTGCTGTGCATTAAACTATTAGGGGGGTGCTGTGCATTAAACTATTAGGAGGGTGCTGTGCATTAAACTATTAGGGGGGTGCTGTGTATAACACTATTAGGGGGGTGCTGTGTATTAAACTATTAGGGGGGTGCTGTGTATAACACTATTAGGGGGTGCTGTGTATTAAACTATTAGGGGGATGCTGTGTATTAAACTATTAGGGGGTGCTGTGTATAACACTATTAGGGGGGGTGCTGTGTATTACACTATTAGGGGGGTGCTGTGTATTAAACTATTAGGGGGTGCTGTGTATAACACTATTAGGGGGGTGCTGTGTATAACACTATTAGGGGGTACTGTGTATTAAACTATTAGGGGGTGCTGTGTATAACACTATTAGGGGGGTGCTGTGTATAACACTATTAGGGGGGTGCTGTGTATAACACTATTAGGGGGTGCTGTGTATAACACTATTAGGGGGGTGCTGTGTATTAAACTATTAGAGGGGTGCTGTGTATAACACTATTGGGGGGTGCTGTGTATTAAACTATTAGGGGGTGCTGTGTATTAAACTATTAGGGGGGTGCTGTGTATTAAACTATTAGGGGGGTGCTGTGTATTAAACTATTAGGGGGGTGCTGTGTATAACACTATTAGGGGGGTGCTGTGTATAACACTATTAGGGGGGTGCTGTGTATTAAACTATTAGGGGGTGCTGTGTATTAAACTATTAGGGGGGTGCTGTGTATTACACTATTAGGGCGGTGCTGTCTAATAAACTATTAGGGCGGTGCTGTCTAATAAACTATTAGGGGGGTGCTGTCTATTAAACTATTAGGGGTGTGCTGTCTATTAAACTATTAGGGGGGTGCTGTCTATTAAACTATTAGAGGGTTGCTGTCTATTAAACTATTAGGGGGTGCTGTCTATTAAACTATTAGGGGGGTGCTGTGTATAACACTATTAGGGGGGTGCTGTGTATTAAACTATTAGGGGGGTGCTGTGTATTAAACTATTAGGGGGGTGCTGTGTATAACACTATTAGGGGGTGCTGTGTATTAAACTATTAGGGGGTGCTGTGTATAACACTATTAGAGGGGTGCTGTGTATAACACTATTAGGGGGTGCTGTGTATAACACTATTAGGGGGTGCTGTGTATAACACTATTGGGGGTGCTGTGTATTAAACTATTAGGGGGGTGCTGTCTATTAAACTATTAGGGGGGTGCTGACTATTAAACTATTAGGGGGGTGCTGTCTATTAAACTATTAGGGGGGTGCTGTGTATTAAACTATTAGGGGGTGCTGTGTATTAAACTATTAGGGGGGTGCTGTGTATAACACTATTAGGGGGTGCTGTGTATTAAACTATTAGAGGGTGCTGTGTAGAACACTATTAGGGGGGTGCTGTTTATAACACTATTAGGGGGGTGCTGTGTATTAAACTATTAGGGGGTGCTGTGTATTAAGCTATTAGGGGGGTGCTGTGTATTAAACTATTAGAGGGGTGCTGTGTATAACACTATTGGGGGGTGCTGTGTATTAAACTATTAGGGGGTGCTGTGTATTAAGCTATTAGGGGGGTGCGGTGTATTAAACTATTAGGGGGGTGCTGTGTATTAAACTATTAGGGGGGTGCTGTGTATAACACTATTAGGGGGTGCTGTGTATAACACTATTAGGGGGGTGCTGTGTATTAAACTATTAGGGGGGTGCTGTGTATAACACTATTAGGGGGGTGCTGTGTATTAAACTATTAGGGGGGTGCTGTGTATAACACTATTAGGTGGGTGCTGTGTATAACACTATTAGGGGGGTGCTGTGTATTACACTATTAGGGGGGTGCTGTGTATAACACTATTAGGGGGGTGCTGTGTATTAAACTATTAGGGGGGTGCTGTGTATTAAACTATTAGGGGGTGCTGTGTATTAAACTATTAGGGGGGTGCTGTGTATAACACTATTAGGGGGTGCTGTGTATTAAACTATTAGAGGGTGCTGTGTAGAACACTATTAGGGGGGTGCTGTGTATAACACTATTAGGGGGGTGCTGTGTATTAAACTATTAGGGGGTGCTGTGTATTAAACTATTAGGGGGGTGCTGTGTATAACACTATTAGGGGGTGCTGTGTATTAAACTATTAGGGGGGTGCTGTGTATAACACTATTAGGGGGGTGCTGTGTATTAAACTATTAGGGGGGTGCTCTGTATAACACTATTAGGGGGGTGCTGTGTATAACACTATTAGGGGGGTGCTGTGTATAACACTATTAGGGGGGTGCTGTGTATTAAACTATTTGGGGGGTGCTGTGTATAACACTATTAGGGGGGTGCTGTGTATAACACTATTAGGGGGGTGCTGTGTATTAAACTATTAGGGGGGTGCTGTGTATAACACTATTAGGGGGGTGCTGTGTATTAAACTATTAGGGGGGTGCTGTGTATAACACTATTAGGGGGGTGCTGTGTATAACACTATTAGGGGGTGCTGTGTATTAAACTATTAGGGGGTGCTGTGTATAACACTATTAGGGGGGTGCTGTGTATAACACTATTAGGGGGTGCTGTGTATAACACTATTAGAGGGGTGCTGCGTATTAAACTATTAGAGGGGTGCTGTGTATAACACTATTGGGGGGTGCTGTGTATTAAACTATTAGGGGGTGCTGTGTATTAAGCTATTAGGGGGTGCTGTGTATTAAACTATTAGGGGGGTGCTGTGTATTAAACTATTAGGGGATGCTGTGTATTAAGCTATTAGGGGGGTGCTGTGTATTAAACTATTAGGGGGGTGCTGTGCATTAAACTATTAGGAGGGTGCTGTGCATTAAACTATTAGGGGGGTGCTGTGTATAACACTATTAGGGGGGTGCTGTGTATTAAGCTATTAGGGGGGTGCTGTGTATAACACTATTAGGGGGGTGCTGTGCATTAAACTATTAGGGGGGTGCTGTGCATAACACTATTAGGGGGGTGCTGTGCATTAAACTATTAGGGGGGTGCTGTGCATTAAACTATTAGGAGGGTGCTGTGCATTAAACTATTAGGGGGGTGCTGTGTATAACACTATTAGGGGGGTGCTGTGTATTAAACTATTAGGGGGGTGCTGTGTATAACACTTTTAGGGGGTGCTGTGTATTAAACTATTAGGGGGATGCTGTGTATTAAACTATTAGGGGGGTGCTGTGTATAACACTATTAGGGGGGGGTGCTGTGTATTACACTATTAGGGGGGTGCTGTGTATTAAACTATTAGGGGGGTGCTGTGTATAACACTATTAGGGGGTGCTGTGAATAACACTATTAGGGGGTACTGTGTATTAAACTATTAGGGGGTGCTGTGTATAACACTATTAGGGGGGTGCTGTGTATAACACTATTAGGGGGGTGCTGTGTATAACACTATTAGGTGGTGCTGTGTATAACACTATTAGGGGGGTGCTGTGTATTAAACTATTAGAGGGGTGCTGTGTATAACACTATTGGGGGGTGCTGTGTATTAAACTATTAGGGGGTGCTGTGTATTAAACTATTAGGGGGGTGCTGTGTATTAAACTATTAGGGGGGTGCTGTGTATTAAACTATTAGGGGGGTGCTGTGTATAACACTATTAGGGGGGTGCTGTGTATAACACTATTAGTGGGGTGCTGTGTATTAAACTATTAGGGGGGTGCTGTGTATTAAACTATTAGGGGGGTGCTGTGTATTACACTATTAGGGGGGTGCTGTGTATTAAACTATTAGGGCAGTGCTGTCTATTAAACTATTAGGGGGGTGCTGTCTATTAAACTATTAGGGGTGTGCTGTCTATTAAACTATTAGGGGGGTGCTGTCTATTAAACTATTAGGGGGTTGCTGTCTATTAAACTATTAGGGGGGTGCTGTCTATTAAACTATTAGGGGGGTGCTGTCTATTAAACTATTAGGGGGGTGCTGTGTATAACACTATTAGGGGGGTGCTGTGTATTAAACTATTAGGGGGGTGCTGTGTATTAAACTATTAGGGGGGTGCTGTGTATAACACTATTAGGGGTGCTGTGTATTAAACTATTAGGGGGTGCTGTGTATAACACTATTAGAGGGGTGCTGTGTATAACACTATTAGGGGTGCTGTGTATAACACTATTAGGGGGTGCTGTGTATAACACTATTAGGGGGGTGCTGTGTATTAAACTATTAGGGGTGTGCTGTCTATTAAACTATTAGGGGTGTGCTGTCTATTAAACTATTAGGGGGGTGCTGTGTATTAAACTATTAGGGGGTGCTGTGTATTAAACTATTAGGGGGTGCTGTGTATAACACTATTAGGGGGTGCTGTGTATTAAACTATTAGAGGGTGCTGTGTAGAACACTATTAGGGGGGTGCTGTGTATAACAATATTAGGGGGGTGCTGTGTATTAAACTATTAGGGGGTGCTGTGTATTAAGCTATTAGGGGGTGCTGTGTATTAAACTATTAGAGGGGTGCTGTGTATAACACTATTGGGGGGTGCTGTGTATTAAACTATTAGGGGGTGCTGTGTATTAAGCTATTAGGGGGGTGCTGTGTATTAAACTATTAGGGGGGTGCTGTGTATTAAACTATTAGGGGGGTGCTGTGTATAACACTATTAGGGGGGTGCTGTGTATAACACTATTAGGGGGGTGCTGTGTATAACACTATTAGGGGGGTGCTGTGTATAACACTATTAGGGGGGTGCTGTGTATTAAACTATTAGGGGGGTGCTGTGTATAACACTGTTAGGTGGGTGCTGTGTATAACACTATTAGGGGGGTACTGTGTATTACACTATTAGGGGGTGCTGTGTATAACACTATTAGGGGGGTGCTGTGTATTAAACTATTAGGGGGTGCTGTGTATTAAACTATTAGGGGGGTGCTGTGTATAACACTATTAGGGGGTGCTGTGTATTAAACTATTAGAGGGTGCTGTGTAGAACACTATTAGGGGGGTGCTGTGTATAACACTATTAGAGGGGTGCTGTGTATTAAACTATTAGGGGGTGCTGTGTATTAAACTATTAGGGGGGTGCTGTGTATAACACTATTAGGGGGGTGCTGTGTATTAAACTATTAGGGGGTGCTGTGTATAACACTATTAGGGGGGTGCTGTGTATAACACTATTAGGGGGGTGCTGTGTATAACACTATTAGGGGGGTGCTGTGTATTAAACAATTTGGGGGGTGCTGTGTATAACACTATTAGGGGGGTGCTGTGTATAACACTATTAGGGGGGTGCTGTGTATTAAACTATTAGGGGGGTGCTGTGTATAACACTATTAGGGGGGTGCTGTGTATTAAACTATTAGGGGGGTGCTGTGTATAACACTATTAGGGGGGTGCTGTGTATAACACTATTAGGGGGTGCTGTGTATTAAACTATTAGGGGGTGCTGTGTATAACACTATTAGGGGGTGCTGTGTATAACACTATTAGGGGGTGCTGTGTATAACACTATTAGGGGGGTGCTGCGTATTAAACTATTAGAGGGGTGCTGTGTATAACACTATTGGGGGGTGCTGTGTATTAAACTATTAGGGGGTGCTGTGTATTAAGCTATTAGGGGGGTGCTGTGTATTAAACTATTAGGGGGGTGCTGTGTATTAAACTATTAGGGGTTGCTGTGTATTAAGCTATTAGGGGGGTGCTGTGTATTAAACTATTAGGGTGGTGCTGTGTATAACACTATTAGGGGGGGTGCTGTGTATAACACTATTAGGGGGGTGCTGTGCATAACACTATTAGGGGGGTTCTGTGCATTAAACTATTAGGGGGGTGCTGTGCATTAAACTATTAGGAGGGTGCTGTGCATTAAACTATTAGGGGGGTGCTGTGTATAACACTATTAGGGGGGTGCTGTGTATTACACTATTAGGGGGGTGCTGTGTATAACACTATTAGGGGTGCTGTGTATTAAACTATTAGGGGGGTGATGTATTAAACTATTAGGGGGTGCTGTGTATTAAACTATTAGGGGGGTGCTGTGTATTACACTATTAGGGGGTGCTGTGTATTAAACTATTAGAGGGTGCTGTGTAGAACACTATTAGGGGGGTGCTGTGTATAACACTATTAGGGGGGTGCTGTGTATTAAACTATTAGGGGGTGCTGTGTATTAAACTATTAGGGGGGTGCTGTGTATAACACTATTAGGGGGGTGCTGTGTATTAAACTATTAGGGGGGTGCTGTGTATAACACTATTAGGGGGGTGCTGTGTATTAAACTATTAGGGGGGTGCTGTGTATAACACTATTAGGGGGGTGCTGTGTATAACACTATTAGGGGGGTGCTGTGTATAACACTATTAGGGGGGTGCTGTGTATTAAACTATTAGGGGGGTGCTGTGTATAACACTATTAGAGGGGTGCTGTGTATAACACTATTAGGGGGGTGCTGTGTATTAAACTATTAGGGGGGTGCTGTGTATAACACTATTAGGGGGGTGCTGTGTATTAAACTATTAGGGGGGTGCTGTGTATAACACTATTAGGGGGGTGCTGTGTATAACACTATTAGGGGGTGCTGTGTATTAAACTATTAGGGGGTGCTGTGTATAACACTATTAGGGGGTGCTGTGTATAACACTATTAGGGGGGTGCTGTGTATTAAACTATTAGAGGGGTGCTGTGTATAACACTATTGGGGGGTGCTGTGTATTAAACTATTAGGGGGTGCTGTGTATTAAGCTATTAGGGGGGTGCTGTGTATTAAACTATTAGGGGGGTGCTGTGTATTAAACTATTAGGGGTTGCTGTGTATTAAGCTATTAGGGTGGTGCTGTGTATTAAACTATTAGGGAGGTGCTGTGTATAACACTATTAGGGGGGGTGCTGTGTATAACACTATTAGGGGGGTGCTGTGCATTAAACTATTAGGGGGTGCTGTGCATAACACTATTGGGGGGATGCTGTGCATTAAACTATTAGGGGGGTGCTGTGCATTAAACTATTAGGAGGGTGCTGTGCATTAAACTATTAGGGAGGTGCTGTGTATAACACTATTAGGAGGGTGCTGTGTATTAAACTATTAGGGGGGTGCTGTGTTAACACTATTAGGGGGTGCTGTGTATTAAACTATTAGGGGGTGCTGTGTATTAAACTATTAGGGGGATGCTATGTATAAAACTATTAGGGGGTGCTGTGTATTAAACTATTAGGGGGGTGCTGTGTATTAAATATTAGGGGGGTGCTCTGTATAACACTAATAGGGGGGTGCTGTGTATAACACTATTAGTGGGTGCTGTGTATAACACGATTAGGGGGGTGCTGTGTATAACACTATTAGGGGGGTGCTGTATATAACACTATTAGGGGGTGCTGTGTATTAAACTAATAGGGGGGTGCTGTTTATTAAACTATTAAGGGGGTGCTGTGTATTAAACTATTAGGGGGGTGCTGTGTATAACACTATTAGGGGGGTGCTGTGTATTAAACTATTAGGGGGGTGCTGTGTATAACACTATTAGTGGGGTGCTGTGTATTAAACTATTAGGGGGGTTGCTGTGTTATAACACTATTAGTGGTGTGCTGTATATAACACTATTAGGGGGGTGCTGTGTAATAAACTATTAGGGGGGTGCTGTGTATAACACTATTAGGGGAGTGCTGTGTATAACACTATTAGGTGGGTGCTGTGTATTAAACTATTAGGGGGTGCTGTGTATGACACTATTAGGGGGGTGCTGTATATTAAACTATTAGGGGGGTGCTGTGTATAACACTATTAGGGGGGTGCTGTGTATAACACTAATAGGGGGGTGCTGTGTATAACACTATTAGGAGGGTGCTGTGTATAACACTATTAGGGGGGTGCTGTGTATTAAACTAATAGGGGGGTGCTGTGTATAACACTATTAAGGGGGTGTTGTGTATAACACTATTAGGGTGGTGCTGTGTATTAAACTATTAGGGGGGTGCTGTGTATAACACTATTAGGGGGTGCTGTGTATTAAACTATTAGGGGGGTGCTGTGTATAACACTATTAGGGGGGTGCTGCTGTGTATTAAACTATTAGGGGGGTGCTGTGTATAACACTATTAGGGGGGTGCTGTGTATAACACTATTAGGGGGGTGCTGTGTATTAAACTATTATTGGGGTTCTGTGTATAACACTATTAGGGGGGTTGCTGTGTATTAAACTATTAGGGGGGTGCTGTGTATAACACTATTAGGGGGGTGCTGTGTATAACACTATTAGGGGGTGCTGTGTATTAAACCATTAGGGGGTGCTGTGTATAACACTATTAGGGGGGTGCTGTGTATAACACTATTAGGGGGTGCTGTGTATAACACTATTAGGGGGGTGCTGTGTATTAAACTATTAGAGGGGTGCTGTGTATAGCACTTTTGGGGGGTGCTGTGTATTAAACTATTAGGGGGTGCTGTGTATTAAGCTATTAGAGGGGTGCTGTGTATTAAACTATTAGGGGGGTTGCTGTGTATTAAACTATTAGGGGGTGCTGTGTATTAAGCTATTAGGGGGGTGCTGTGTATTAAACTTTTAGGGGGGTGCTGTGTATAACACTATTAGGGGGGGTGCTGTGTATAACACTATTAGGGGGGTGCTGTGCATTAAACTATTAGGGGGGTGCTGTGCATAACACTATTAGGGGGGTGCTGTGCATTAAACTATTAGGGGGGTGCTGTGCATTAAACTATTAGGAGGGTGCTGTGCATTAAACTATTAGGGGGGTGCTGTGTATAACACTATTAGGGGGGTGCTGTGTATTAAACTATTAGGGGGGTGATGTGTATAACACTATTAGGGGGTGCTGTGTATTAAACTATTAGGGGGATGCTGTGTATTAAACTATTAGGGGGGTGCTGTGTATAACACTATTAGGGGGGGTGCTGTGTATTACACTATTAGGGGGGTGCTGTGTATTAAACTATTAGGGGGGTGCTGTGTATAACACTATTAGGGGGGTGCTGTGTATAACACTATTAGGGGGTACTGTGTATTAAACTATTAGGGGGTGCTGTGTATAACACTATTAGGGGGGTGCTGTGTATAACACTATTAGGGGGGTGCTGTGTATAACACTATTAGGGGGTGCTGTGTATAACACTATTAGGGGGGTGCTGTGTATTAAACTATTAGAGGGGTGCTGTGTATAACACTATTGGGGGGTGCTGTGTATTAAACTATTAGGGGGTGCTGTGTATTAAACTATTAGGGGGGTGCTGTGTATTAAACTATTAGGGGGGTGCTGTGTATTAAACTATTAGGGGGGTGCTGTGTATAACACTATTAGGGGGGTGCTGTGTATAACACTATTAGGGGGGTGCTGTGTATTAAACTATTAGGGGGGTGCTGTGTATTAAACTATTAGGGGGGTGCTGTGTATTACACTATTAGGGGGGTGCTTTGTATTAAACTATTAGGGCGGTGCTGTCTAATAAACTATTAGGGGGGTGCTGTCTATTAAACTATTAGGGGTGTGCTGTCTATTAAGCTATTAGGGGGGTGCTGTCTATTAAACTATTAGGGGGTTGCTGTCTATTAAACTATTAGGGGGGTGCTGTCTATTAAACTATTAGGGGGGTGCTGTGTATAACATTATTAGGGGGGTGCTGTGTATTAAACTATTAGGGGGGTGCTGTGTATTAAACTATTAGGGGGGTGCTGTGTATAACACTATTAGGGGGTGCTGTGTATTAAACTATTAGGGGGTGCTGTGTATAACACTATTAGAGGGGTGCTGTGTATAACACTATTAGGGGGTGCTGTGTATAACACTATTAGGGGGTGCTGTGTATAACACTATTAGGGGGGTGCTGTGTATTAAACTATTAGGGGTGTGCTGTCTATTAAACTATTAGGGGTGTGCTGTCTATTAAACTATTAGGGGGTTGCTGTCTATTAAACTATTAGGGGGGTGCTGTCTATTAAACTATTAGGGGGGTGCTGTGTATTAAACTATTAGGGGGTGCTGTGTATTAAACTATTAGGGGGGTGCTGTGTATAACACTATTAGGGGGTGCTGTGTATTAAACTATTAGAGGGTGCTGTGTAGAACACTATTAGGGGGGGTGCTGTGTATAACACTATTAGGGGGGTGCTGTGTATTAAACTATTAGGGGGTGCTGTGTATTAAGCTATTAGGGGGGTGCTGTGTATTAAACTATTAGAGGGGTGCTGTGTATAACACTATTGGGGGGTGCTGTGTATTAAACTATTAGGGGGTGCTGTGTATTAAGCTATTAGGGGGGTGCGGTGTATTAAACTATTAGGGGGGTGCTGTGTATTAAACTATTAGGGGGGTGCTGTGTATAACACTATTAGGGGGGTGCTGTGTATAACACTATTAGGGGGGTGCTGTGTATTAAACTATTAGGGGGGTGCTGTGTATAACACTATTAGGGGGGTGCTGTGTATTAAACTATTAGGGGGGTGCTGTGTATAACACTATTAGGTGGGTGCTGTGTATAACACTATTAGGGGGGTGCTGTGTATTACACTATTAGGA